>NC_086124.1:21921951-21986951 GCF_963921235.1 Mobula hypostoma | reverse complement strand
TCATCCCTGTGAAGTTTGGAACATACTCCGACCTGCGTAATCAATCAGCTTCCTTCCTGAGGTTGGAGGGGAAATTCCTACTAGATGAGGAGCAGGATAGTTGACATCTCACATCAGTCTACCTTAGTGTGTCATCAATTAGTGCAGTGGGTAGAGCCGCTGCCTCAGGGCTCTGGGGACAGATTCAACGATTCAATCCCAATTTCTGCTCTGTGTGTGTGTGTGTGTGTAAGTATCCTGGCCAAACCCTCCAAATACTCAGACTTGCCTCTCAGTTTTTTTGCACTACCTTACTTCCTATTTTTCTATTTTCGATTTATGATTTATAATTTAAATTTTTAATATTTACTAATTTTAACTATTGTTAATATCTTTAATATTTAATATTTGTAATCCAGCGAGTGTGAAGCACAGAATCAAATATCGCTGTGATGATTCTACATTCTGGTACCAATTGTTTGGCGACAATGAAGTATAAAGTATTGCAAAGTATGTGCATGTGTGTGTGTAATCTCCCTGTAACCCCACGGCTTTATTGGGACGCTTCCAAATGTGCAGGGCAGGGTCATTGGGTTGATCGTTCACCCCCCCCCAATGTGTGGGTGAGGGGGAGAATCTGGCGGGGGGAGTAACAGGAAAATAATGGGCTTGGTGTAAATGAGCAGTTATGAGTCAGCACAAACTCAATGGGCCGAAGGGCTTCTTACCGTGCTGGATGACTCTCAAATTCCCAGACTGCGGATCGACGGGATCTCTCCTCAGAGCCGGTGCCTGAATCCCCACACCTTCTGTCATGCTGACCTCAATTGTCCATCATTACAAGGCACAGCCCAGGCTTGTCTGTATTGGCCAGGGCACCGAGCTCGGGACTCGGGAAGTGCTGTTGCAGCTTTATAAAACTCTGGTTGGGCTGCATCGGGAGTATCGAGACCCATTCTGGTCACCCCATTACAGGAGAGATGTGGGATGGCGAGGAGGAGATGCAGAAGGGATTCACCAGGATGCTGCCTGGATTAGAGAGTATCATGTTGGGATTTACCTATCACCGCGCACATCGAGGCATACAGTGAAGTGCGTCATTTGCGTTAACAACCGAACACCTGAAGCGCTGGGGGGTGTCGCCACGCATCCCTGCGCCAAGGTAGTGTGCCCGCAAAGTTTGGCAGAGCAACACAGAACACAACAACAGCGGAAACGAGCGCCTCACCTCCCTCCCACACACCCACCCCCCCCACACACACACAGGCAGTCCCCCAACTCCAGGACAGATCTCCGGGCCTCCGTCCTTCCCGCCACTGGGCTTCAACTTCTGGATTTCCGATCGACCTGTGGGCTTTGATCCTTGGTGCTTTTCCCCTGACGGCACCTCGAACTCTGGCCTCGCTAAAGCTAATCCCATCTGCCCTCGTTTGACCCATCCCCCTTCATCTGAACCACGTACCTGTATTGTGAAGGGTTAGTTACTTGCCGGTCGAAAGCCACTTCTGCCTTTCCTGGTTACTGATTGACCCTTTCGAGGGACGCGACAGCCCTTTCTCATCGGTTATCTTGCACACCACAGCACTGGCCACCGGTTCCAGGCACCTCGGGGGTATTAGGATAGAATTTGCAAGAGACTTGCAAGCTTTCCTTTGTCTCCAGGGGCTCCGCTGCACACTGAGGTCACGACCTGTGCTGAAGAACTATTGGGAAAGTATGTGGCAGATATGGGAGGCCCCATGCGCACTCTTAGCTAGGTATCTGTTAAATGATTAGTTTTGAAGTTGTGTAACTTGGGGAGACTTCATGAAGTACCTGTTGAGTTTGAAGTGTTACTGAATGTTTACTATCATTGTTTGTGTAACTTTGGGTGGCTTAGATGTCTGGTCGGATGTCTGTAAATACAAACGTTTGTAAATGGTTAATATGCTTATTCATAACTAGTGTTTTCTGTCTCGCTTACCAAACTCGTGAAACAGCTTCCTCATAACAGAACCGGTCCAGTGCTTTTTAAACGCTGTAATGGTACCCACCACCACAAACGTTCCGTAATCTTCCGACTCGTAAACACAACAACCTGACTGGCGAAGACCAGCATGCCAAACATCTTCTTCCCCTACTTTCTGCGTTTAAATGCTTTTTTAAAAAAATGTTGTCAGGCTGCCCACCACTACTACTTCCTCCATCAGCTTTTTCCATATACTCACTCTTCCCTCTACGCTGTGTGGGTGTGCGGCCACGCAGTAACTGAAATGCTCCCGCACACATAGCCTTTGTTGCCACGCAGATGGAGTTTTGTTTTGTTTTGTTTACTGTTAATATACTTTTGAAATTATGCTAATACAATTTTGATCTGTGCTGATATAATTGTGAAATACCCCGTAATTAATTATGCGCTAATGAATACAATTCATTAATTTTCTAAACAGTAAACGATCCACAACCTTTTACTTTGAAACATTTTAGAGCTTCAACGTATTTGCATTATCAATGTTTCAAGTTACAACACTGTTACAAATTGTAACAATAAACACAGAATGGAAGCCGGTAGCTCATCATTAATAACTTGCCAGCCAACTGAACACCGATGCCATTTAAATTCCAAAGTTGATGAAACATGAATGATTTTCTTTGTTGTACTGTATTTCATGACACGTCGACTATACTCTTTTCCATAGATGCTGGCAGCATCTGGCCTGCTGAGTTCCTCCAGCATTTTGTGTGTGTTGCTTGAATTTACAGCATCTGCAGATTTTCTCTTGTTTGACATTTAAAGTGCCGTGCAATTTTCAGGCCGTGTAAAAACTTCCTGCTCAGATCAATGGTTGATCCGCTCAGTTGTAAAAAATAATTGGAGGAAACATTGAATTTGGTCACCCTCTGGGTAAAGGAGTTGTCCTTCAGATCCCCTTCAAGTTTCTCCCCCTCACCTTAAACTATTGCCCTCTAGTTTCAGACTCCCCTACCCTAGGGGAAAAGGCTGTGACCTTACCGATACCCTTTGTGGTTTAATAAACCTCTTAAGATGACCACCCTGTCAACCAGTGTTGTTACATTCAGGGGTTATATGCCCACACTCCTGGATCTCTCCGTTCTACAACATTCCACAGGGCTCTGCCTTTCACTGTGTAAATCCTGCACTGGTTTAACTTCCCAAAATACAAGACCTCACGCTTCTCCCAGTTAAACTGTACCTGCCATTCCTCGGCCCACTTCACCAGTGATTTAGATCCTGCTTTAATCCACTCCAAGATCAATCTAACCCTTCCAGTTTTCTATCATCTATGTGCCTGCCTAAGGGTCTCTTAAATGTCCCAATTGTATCTGCCTCCACCACCACCCCTGGTAGTACATTCCATGCACCCACAACTGTGTAAAAAAACCCTACCCTCCCATCACCCCCCCTGCCATACTTTCCTCCGATCACCTTAAAATTATGTCTTCTCATTTTAGCCATTTCTACCTTGGGAAAAAGAATCTCTGTCTGCCCAATCTAACTGTGCTTCTTATAATCTTGTACACCTCTATCGAGTCACCTTTGTTCCAAAGAGAAAAGCCCAAGCTCGCTCAACTTATCCTCATAAGACATGCTCGCTAATCCAGGCAGCCCCCTGGTAAATCTCTTCTGCGCCTTCTCTAAAGCTTCCACATCTCTCCTGTAAAGAGGTGACTAGAACTGAACACAATGTGTGGTCCACTCAGAGTTTTACAGAGGTGTAACTTTTATAGTAGCAGCCCTTGCATATTGACAAAACTGTACCATGTTAACCCTTTTCCTTTTTGATTACCAGTAATTCTTTCATTCCTGGATTTGGGGTCTCTCCATTAGTTGCTCCCTCTGTCTCGGGGGTGGCAGTGGGGATAAGCTCCCATGGCCTATTGAATGTTCCCAATGGCGTGTGTCATAGATAGCCTCTGACAACCAAGTCCAGCTCCTGGCCTTCACGTGTGGCTTAGCTACTGAACCCAGTGGAACCATTTCTACTGCCAGAAGGGGCAAAAGTGGGTTACTGGTGCCTTAAAACCAGATGGGGCTCGTCAGCCATGGTTGGCAGCTTATCTAGGAGAAGGAAAGCTCTGATCTCAAACCTCCGCTGCCTTGCGATTCACGGAAAAGACTTCGGGAGGAAACCCCGAGGGAAAAATCCGGAGCTGGGGCCCCTAAGTTGAGTTCAACACTGACCGGAAACTCCTACGACGCCGCTGGTGCCAAACTGTATCCGTCTCTGCCTTTCCTTTGGACTCCTCAGTTGCGTAGAGAGGGGGAGCCTGCCGCACGGGCAACAGCTTGCCCTCCATATCGCACTGCCCTGCCTTGCGCATCACGTAGACGCTGGGACGCAACACTCATGGTCGACTCCGACCAGCAGAGGGCCTCAGAGAGTAGCTTTAATGGTCAGTAGAAAATTGTGGGCTGAAGGGCCTGTACCTTGCTGTCGTGTTTTACGTTCTGAATTAAGGCAAGAAACCAGGACAAAGCAAACTGCTCTGATCTGGCTTAATAGCTTAAATTACAGGCTCCTTTACTCAGCAATTTCTACCAACCTCAAAGGCTCTCTGCATCAGAAACATTCAGCGCCTCTCACTATATTTCCCCAATCTACACTATTGTGATTTTTGTATATTGTGTTGGGTAAGTTATGGTAATTTATGTGTAATTTATGTTAATTCATGTAATTATGTTTATCATGTTTGCAAACACCCCGAACCGCCGCAAAATAAAAGCACAATTTCCATAGCACTTATACTGCGGGTATGCATCTGACGTATGAAAGCTTGTGGAGAATCTCGTACGTCGCTAAAGACTCCAGCAAGTTTCTGCAGGTGTACTGTGGAGAGTATTCTGGCTGGATGCATCACCGTCTGCTAAGGGGGTGGGCGGGGGGGCCAATGGACAGAATCGGGGGAAAAAATGCAGAAAGTCGTAAACTCGGCCAGCTCCATCACGGGCACTAGCCTCCCCAGCTTAGAGGACATCTGCAAAACTCGGTGCTCAGAAAGGTGGCACCCATCAGTAGGGACGCCCACCACCCAGGACAAGCCTTCTTCTCATTGCTTCCATCAGGGAGGAGGTACAGGAGCCCGAAGACCCACACTCAACGATTCAGGAACAGCTTCTTCCCCATCCGCCATCAGAAATCCGAATGGGTATTAAACACAGGAACACTACCTCACTAATTTTTTTATTCCACTACCTAACTAATTTAACTTTATACATATATATTTCATGTTGTAATTTACCATTATTTAATATTATTATGTACAGTATTGCAATGTACAGCTGCTGCAAAAACAACGGATTTTGTAACACCCTTCCCCCTTTCCCAACCATGACCCATGACCCCTACTCTCCCTGCCCCCTTCCCACTCTCAGTCCACAATAGAGACCCGATTCAGAATCAGGGTTATCGTCACTCACATACGCCCTGAAATTTGTTTTTTCTCTTTGTGCGCGGTGTGGCGGTCAGACAGGGCAACACATACAATTGCTACGGTCTTGGGCACCCCACCTATGCGCACGTGCCGAAGACTTTTGCACAGTGGAGATTTCTCTCTATGCCATTCCCAGCGAGCGCTCTCACTGCCTGTTTTTTGTTTACTGCCTTCCCCGGGAGTTGGGACCGTTCCAGGATCTGGGGAATTCAGCAAGAAGACCGCTAATGCATTCATCTCTCTGCGGGCCAGCTCGCCGCAGCCTGCTGGGACTTGGTATTGGAGAGAACTACTACCTCCTAGCAGCTGAATGTTCCTTATTAGATGCTTGCTTCCCCTGTCACTGAAATAATGTACTCGCAGCAACAACAATATACAGATTTTAACTCCTCGGCATATTTTGTCATCCTGTCAACAATCTTCACTTTTCAGCTCATTGCAGGGGCTCTTCAAATCTTGTACTGACTGCCCGTCACGCTGCTGGTGTTGGGGGCAGCAGTGAAGGTCCTCCATCTCTATCTGCCCTTGGCCCACCGTCCCACGCAACTTCGTTGCTGTTCCGGTAACAGTCAGGGATGTTAGCCCCTGGAGGAACCTGGAGGACCGGTGGGCCGCTCTTCCTTTGGCCTCTACTCTTTGACCTGTCTGGCATGGGTGACCCCCACTGACAGCCAAGGGCCTGACTCCAGCCAGCATGGCTCTCCGGGTCATTGAGACACGCAAACCTCCAAACCCTACGACAAGGTTGGGGTCCTCTAGGAGGGGTAGGTTAAACATCCATTGTAAATTGTCCTGTGATTAGGCTGGTGTTAAATAGGTGGGTTGTTGAGCAGAATAGCTTTTTGGGCCAGAAAGGCTTATTCTGCACTGCATCCTTAATAAAATACGTAAAATTTTTTTTTATGGCTTCTAATCTTGAAGTTAGTTTATTTTGGTCTTTTTATCGCTTGTACACTTAGGTATACCCACACACCCACTTGTTCATGCAAATATCTAATCGGCCAATCACATGGCAGCAATTCAATGCATAAAAGCACGCAGACAAGGTCAAGAGGTTCAGCTGTTGTTCAGACCAAACATCAGAATGGGGAAGAAATGTGATGCGAGTGGCTTTGGGCGTGGCTTTGGGTGTTGGTGCCAGATGGGGTGGTTTGAGTATTACAGAAACAGCGGATCTCCTGGGATTTTCACACACAACTGTGTCTAGAGTTTATGGAGAATGGTACAAAAACCAAAAACAAAAAAAGAAACACCCAGTGAATGGCAGTTCTAAGGGTGAAAATGCCTTGTTAATCAGAGAGGCCAGAGGACAATGGCCAGACTGATTGAAGCATTCGGGAAGGCAACAGCAACTCAATTTACATCAGTGTTCAAAGTTCAAAGGACATACTGTGTATGTTACCACATACAACCCGGAGATTCATTTTATTGCGGGCATACTCAATAAATCCGCACCAACTCGGGCGTTCAACCGGTGTGCAAAAGACAACAAACTGTAAATACAAAAAGAAATAAATAATAATAAATAAATCAGCAATAAATATCGAGAATATGAGATGAAGAGTTCTTGAAAATGAGTCCATAGTTGGTGGGAACATTTCAGCAATGGGGCAAGTGAAGTTATCACCTTTGGTTCAAGAGCCTGGTGGTTGAGGGGTAATAACTGTTTCTGAACCTGGTGGTGTGAGTCCTGAGGCTCCTTCTACCCAATGACAGCAGCGAGAAGAGAGCATGACCTGGGTGGGGGGTGGGGTCGTCCCTGGGGGTGATTGAAGGATACTGTTTTCCCGAAGCAGTGTTTCGTGCAGATGTGCTCAATGGTGGGGAGGGCTTTACCCATGATGGACTGGGCTCTATCCACTACTCTATGTAAGACTTTCCATTCGAGGACGTTGGTGTTCCCATACCAGTCTGTAAACGCAGCCAGTCAATATACTCCCCACCGCACGTCTATAGAAGTTTGTCAACACTTTAGATGCCATGCTGAATATTTGCAAACTCCTAAGGAAGTAGAGGTGCTGCCATGCTTTCTTCGTAATTGCACCTACGCGCTGGGTCCAGGACAGGTTCTACAAAATAATAACACCAAGGAATTTAAAGTTGCTGACCATTTCCACCTCTGATGCTCTAATGAGAAGCAGCTCATGGACCTCTGGTTTCCTCCTCCTGAAGTCAGTAACCAACTCTTTGGTCTTGCTGACATTGAGTAGGAGGTTGGTGTTATGGCATCAGACTTTCAATCTCCCTCCTACATGCTGATTCATCACCCCCTTTGATCCAGCCAGCGGCAGTGGTGCCGTCAGCAAGCTCAAAAATGGCATTAAAGCTCTGCTTAGCCACACAGTCATAAGTGTAAAGCGAGGAGAGCAGAGGGCTAAACACACAGCCTCGTGGTGCACCTGTGCTGATGGAGATCGTGGAGGAGATAGTCATAGTCATGCTTTATTGATCCCAAGGGAAATTGGTTTTCCTTACAGTTGCACCTTAAATAATTAAATAGTGATTAAACCATAAATAATTAAATAGTAATATGTAAATTATGCCAGGAAGTAAGTGCAGGACCAGCCTATTGGCTCAGGGTGTCTGACCCTCCAAGGGAGGAGTTGTAAAGTTTGATGGCCACAGGCAGGAATGACTTCCTATGACGCTCAGTGTTGCATCTCGGAGGAATGAGTCTCTGGCTGAACGTACTCCTGTGCCCACCCAGTCCATTATGTAGTGGATGGGAGACATTGTCCAAGATGCCATGCAACTTGGATAGCATCCTCTTTTCAGACACCGCCGCCAGAGAGTCCAGTTCCATCCCCACAACATCACTGGCCTTACGAATGAGTTTGTTGATTCTGTTGGTGTCTGCTACCCTCAGCCTGCTGCCCCAGCACACAACAGCAAGCATGATAGCCCCGGCCACCACAGACTCGTAGAACATCCTCAGCATCGTCTGGCAGATGTTAAAGGACTTCAGTTTCCTCAGGAAATAGAGACGGCTCTGACCCTTCTTGTAGACGGCCTCAGAGTTCTTTGACCAGTCCAGTTTATTGTCAATTCGTATCCCCAGGTATTTGTAATCCTCCACCATGTCCACACTGACCCCCTGGATGGAAACAGGGGTCACTGGTACCTTCCGGTGTTGTTGCCAATCCGAACTGACTGGGATCTGCAAGTGAGGAAATCGAGGATCAAATTGTACAAGGAGGTATTGAGGCCAAGGATTGGAATCTTACTGATCAGTTTTGAGGGAGTGATGGTGTTGAGTACAGTTGATAAAGAGCATCCTGATATATGCATCTTTGATGCCCCGATGTTCTAGGGTTGAGAGAAGAACCGATGAAATAACACCCGCTGGGGACTTCTTGCTTCTGTGGGCAAATTGGAGCGGATCCAAGTCACTTCATGGGCAGGAGCCGATCACTTACCTTACAAAACACTTCATCACTGTGGATGTAAGTGCTACTGGACGAGAGTCATTGGGGCGGGTTGCCACGTTCTTCTTGGGCCTGTTGTCACCTACGTCACTGGATTTAACTTTATAAGCGGTGATGGCATTCAAGCCCTGTCCCAATTGCTGATCTTTCTCCGCTGATTGGAGTTCAGTCCGGAATTGCTACTTCACTTTCCAGAGAGCGTACCTGGACCTCTTGTAACTTTCTTGGTCACCAGACTTGAATGCCTCTGATTAGGCCCTCAGCAGATGGCAGATCTCATGGTTCACCCAGGACTTCTGGTTGGGGGAAGACTCGGAATGATTTTGTGGGGACACACTCGTCTACAACTGTTTCAATGAAGTCCGTGCCAACCGTGGTGTACTCACTCAGATCCACAGGCGAGTTCTTGAACACGGCAATCACATAGCCGCACCTCACCCTCCCGCGACCACCTCTTTGTTATCTCAATCTTCGGAGATTTGCTCTTTAGCCTCTGCCTGCGCGCAGGTAAGAGAAGACCAGGTGTTCAGATTTACCGAAGTGCGGCCTGGGCACGAGACGGTAGGCATTCTTTATCTTAGCGTAACAGTGGTCTCGTGCGTTGGGTCCCCTGGTGCTGCAGGTTATGTGCTGATGATAATTGGGCAGCGATGAGCACAGGAGGATCTCTGAATGCACAAAACGTTGAGCCTACAGCACCAGGAGACCACGCTGGGTTCCATTCCTGTCTCTTTGCTGCTGATGTATTGCACTCCAGTTTTCTTTGGCAGCTGAACTTTGGCTTTTGTGGTTTTCGCTCTCTGCCCTCGGTAATTATCTCGACACTAATGGAGTTACAGTCACTGGATCCAGGGTGTTCCCCGCACAGACACTTCTGTCACCTGCCCCGTCTCATTCCCGAGGAGATTCAGTATTCTTTCCTTTAACCAAAATAAACCTCTTTCCAAATCACAAGGATAACCGCGCAGTGGGCCTTTCCATTCTTACGTTTGTAGCCGATGTGTCTCGTGCACCCGAGTGCGGAGGGACGACGGACTCTCCCCGTCAGGGCGGTCACCGGCACCGACCCAGAGGACAGCAGGCTCTGTCGCGGCAGACGCCGGCAGCAACGCAACAACTCAGCCCCGGGAGTGCGGAGGGGCGGCAGACTCCCCCCGTGAGGAGACGGAAACACGAGGTTAGACGCTGGAATGCCAACAGAGCTTCGGAGGCGCGACAGAGCGACACCGCGAGACGAGTCGTTCTCCAACAAACGGTAGGACACCGCCTACCGAGCACATCAAGTGTCCCCTTTAAATCCGGGAAACGTGCTGGTCACGATAAGCCTGACAAGACCAAACAGAAAGCACCTGGGCTTAACGGCTTGAACAGTTAGTCAATACTGGTGCCCAAAACTCTACGGCAAGCTACAAAGGCTCGCAGGGCTCGTGACTGTCTGGTTGTGTGGGGGGTTTCTTTAAATGAGTGTGATGGTTCTTCTTCATTTCGTGGCTGTCTACAAGCAGTGGAACCTCAAGGTCGTATACTGTGTACACACTTCGATAGTAAATACACCCTGTACTTTCGTAAGTAGCGTTAAAAACACTTAGAGATTCTGTGAACCCAGAGTAACACCCACACATGATACTGGGGGAACTTAGCAAGTTAGGCAGTATCTATGGAAAGGAATAAAGGTTCAACATTTCGGGCCGAGACCCAGTCCTGATGAAGGGTATTGGCCCAAAATATCGACAGTTTATTCATTTCCGTAGATGCTGCCTGACCTGCTGAGTTCCTCTGGCATTTTGCATGATTATTGGTTTGTCTGTGTATCTATCTATCTGTCCATGTCTATCTATCTTTCTGTCTATGTCTATCTATCTATCTATGTCTATTAATCTATGTCTATCCGTCCATCCATCCGTCTATCCATCTGTTTATGTCTATCTATCTGTCTATGTCTATCTAACTGTCTGTCTATGTCTATCTATCTATCTATCTATCTATGCCTATCTATCTGTCTATGTCTATCTATCTGTCTATGTCTATGTCTATCTATCTGTCTATTTACCTATCTGTCTATCTATCTGCCTGTCTACTTATCTGTCCATCTGCCTATCTGTCAATCGACCTAGCTTCTATCTGTCTATCTGTCTAACTATCTGTCTATGTATCTGCCTATCTGTCTATCTTCCTGACTGTCTATCTATCTGTCTACCTCGCAGAACACGCCATCCGGCCCATCAAGCCATGTTGCCCCAACAACCCCTGATTTAATTGTAGCTGAATCACGGACAATTTACAATGACCAATTAACCTACCGACCGGTAGGCCTTTGGGCTGTGGGAGGAAACTGGAGCACCCGGAGGAAACCCACGCGGTCGCAGGGAGAACGTACAAACTCCTTACGGACAGCAGTGGGAATTGAACCCGGGTCGCCGGTACTATAAAGCGTCGCGCTGAGCTCTACGCTGCCGTGCCGCCCCCAGAGTGATGAAATCAGCTTTTACCCCCCCACCATTCCCGATGCAGCGAAGCAGCTCGCTGGCTTCACAATTCACTGCTGAGTCTTTCGATTGCAGAGGAGGTGGAGAGTGCTTTACGACCAACTCCCTGTGGAGTCCAAGCATGGCGGATCTGTCCCAGTCCTGCTCACCCGGCCTGGAACATCCCACGATCAAGAGCTGTCCACTTTTCCAGCCGCGGGAGATTTCAGGCATCATCAGTGGCAGTGTGTGGCCCACCTCAGGCCATTGTCAGACAGACTTTAGACGAACTGAGGGATGTAACCAACAGGCATGATACATCCTGATGCCTTCCCTATCATTTGGGGGGATTTTCACCAGGCCAGCTTGGAAAAAGTCTCTGAATAATTATCTCCAACATATCACCCGTTCAAGCAGAGGAGCCAACACACTGGACCACTATTACAGCACCATCAAGAACGCTTACTGTGCTACCCCACGTCCACACTCCGGAAAGTCTGATCCCCGTCTCTACTTCTACTCCCTGATTATAGGCAGAGACTGAAGACTGCAGCACCAGCGGTGAGGACCAAGAAGGTTTGGACAAGGGAAGCACAGGAGTGCTTCGAATCGGTGGACTGGACTGTATTCAGGGATTCATCTTGGAGTCTGAGTGAGTATGCTGCAGTTGTCACCGACTTCATTAAAACCTGTGTGGACGAGTGCATGCCTAGGAGAACTTTCTGTACATGCCCAAATCAAAAGCCGTGGATGAAGCAGGGGGTTCGTAGTCTGCTGAGGGCTAGGTCTGGTGAAAACCTGTACGTTTACCGCGGGCTATCTCAAGAGCAAAAGGACAATTCTGAATGAAGTTGGGGGCAGATTTGGATCCACGTCATCTTCGGCACCGTTTGCAGGCCATTACTTTGCACAAAGCAAAACCCAACATCGTGAGTGGCAGCACACACGAAATGCTGGAGGAACTCAGCAGGCCAGGCAGCAGCATCTATGGAAAAGAGTACAGTCGACGTTTCGGGCCAAAACCCTTTGGGTGGACTCATCGTCTGGTGTCCTGCTGAAGGGTCTCAGCCCAAAATGTCGACTGTACTCTTTCCCATAGATTCTGCTGCCTGGCCTGCTGAGCTCCTCCAGCAGTTTGTGTGGGTCGCTTGGATTTCCAGCATCTGCAAACTTTCTCTTGTCCGTGATCGTGAATGACAGTGATGCTTCACGACCAGACGAGCTCCACGCCTTTTACGCTTGCTTTGAAAGGGAGAATCCGATGAGGATGCCTTGCGGCACCCGGTGGCCCCGTGATCGCCGTCTTGGAGGCCAACATCTTTCAAGGCGGTGAACCCTCGCAAGGTGACAGGTCCCCGATGGAGAACCTGGTAAGGCTCTGACAACCTGTGCCAACCAACCCGCTGGAGTGCTCAAAGGCATTTTCAACCACTCGCTGCTACAGTCGGAAGTTCCCACCTGCTTCAAAAGGACAACAATTATACCAGTGCCCAAGAAGAGCCGGGCGAGCTGCCCCAATGACTGTCGTCCAGTAGCGCTCACGCCTACGGTGATGAAATGCTCTGAGAGGCTGGTCAAGGCTAGAATCAACTCCTGCCTCAGCAAGGACCTGGACCCGCTGCAGTTGCCTACCGCCACAATAGGTCTGCAGTAAATCCAGCTTTCACGCGGCCTTGAATCATCTGGACAATGCAAACCCCCATGTCAGGATGCTGTTCACTGACAACAGCTCAGTGATTACAATGACATAATCATTCCTACAGGACTGATCAAAAAGTTCCAGAACCTGGGCTTCTGTACCTCCCTCTGCAACTGGATCCTCAACTTCCCAACCGGAAAACCATAATCCCTGTGGATTGGTGATAACATCCCCACCTCGCTGACAATCAACACTGGCGCCACACTGCGATGTGTACATAGCCCACTGCTCTACCCTCTCTACACCCTCTACACCCATGACTGTGTGGCTAGGGACAGCTCAAATGCCATCTATAAATCTACTGATGACCCAACGGTTGCTGGCAGATGGTGACGAGAAGGTGCGCAGGAGCGAGCTACACGAGATAGTGGAGTGGTGTCAACGTCAGTGAGACCAAAGTACTGATTGTGGACTTCAGAAAGGGTAAGACGAGGGAACACACACCAGTCCTCATCGAGGGATCAGAAGTGGAGAGAGTGAGTAATTTCAAGTTCCTGGGTGTCAATCCCTGAGGATCTCTCCTGGGCCAAACGTATCGATGCAGTTCCAAAGCAGGCACACACACAGACACACACACACACACACACAACTGATGGTGATGGCATCTGTCTGTCTCAAAGGACAATGGATAAAGTTTTTCACTGGAGTGACCTCTCCAGGGCACAGGCCTGGACGGAAGGTAATGGAGATCCTGAGATGCCCATTCGTCACGATCCCCCTCTCGGCCTCACCAGGAAATCTCATGAAGCAATACATTTGGCACCAGCTTGGCTACAGGAGCTGCCGGAAGGATGTTCAACGACATCCGGCCGCCTGAGAGGGTCTACTCCGGATTTTCTGTCTGAGTTTACTCCCGTAGGCTTCGTCTCTCCCGAGGCTGCCCACAAGACGGTGGGGCTATTGACCCATCGCTGGAGATCTGGGTCGCGAGCACCAGGGCGTGTCCACACACCGGTGGGCCTGCGTGCTACGTGTGCAGGGGCCAGACCTCCTCCCCGCCCTCTGTGGTCCACCCTGAGTCCGAAAGGAGTTCAGTTTCCACGTGTCGCCGGCGAGGAGGCACTACACACAAACAGACACGCAGGGGCACACGCACGCAGATAGACTCACAGATACACACCCACACACAGAGACAGACAGAGTCGCACAGAGACACAGGATCAAGGTCAACTTCGTTCACCATAAATATAGGCATGGGTGAGGAATTTGCTGCCCTGTGTTGGCCAGGAGATGACGCGCAAAACAGAACAACAACATTCAACAAAGAATAACGAATTACATAAAAATAATTTAGGGGTTAAAGTACGGATATGGAATAAAATGTGCATAAAAATAAAAAAAAATTTAAAAAGTTGATCCGTTAGTTTTGCGAGACCAAAGTCTTCACTCTCCAGGGCGCAGGCCTGGGCAAGGTTGTATGGAAGACCAGCAGTTGCCCATGCTGCAAGTCTCCCCTCTCCACGACACCGATGTTGTCCAAGGGAAGGGCATTAGGACCCATACAGCTTGGCACCAGTGTCGTCGCAGAGCAATGTGTGATTAAGTGCCTTGCTCAAGGACACAACATGTTCCCTCGGCTGGGGCTCGAACTCACGACCTTCAGGTAGCTAGTCTAATGCCTTAACCACTTGGCCACATGCCCATGTGCATATATACATTAATCCCAGCATGGGTTTACAATGTGAACAGCACTTGCATGTAAACACAGAGGTAGACACACACACAGACACATATAAACACAGACATATATATTACACACAGAGAAACAGATAGACATGCACACATCAGTTTATTAGGTACACCTGTACACCTGCTCATTAATGCCAATATCTCATCAGCCAATCAAGTGGCAGCAACTCAAAGCATGAGAGCATATAGACATGGTCAAGAGGTTCAGTTGTTGTTCAGACCAAACATCAGAATGGGGGAAGAAATGTGATCGAAGTGACTTTGATCTTGGAATGATTTTTGGTGCCAGGCGGGGAGCTGATCTCCTAGGATTTTCATGCACAACGGTCTCTAGTCTTTACAGAGAACGGTATGAAAAACAAAAGACATCCAGCGAGTGGCAGTTCTGTGGGTGAAAACGCCTTGTTAGTGAGAGGGGTCAGAGGAGAGGGGCCAGACTGGTTCAGGCTGACAGGAAGGTGACAGTAACTCAAATAACCACAGGTTACAACAGTGGTGTTCAGAGGAGCATCTCCGAACACACGACACATCGAACTTGGAAGTGGTTGGGCTACAGCAGCAGAAGACCACAAACACACACTCAATGTGTACGAACAGGGAAGCAGACACACACACACACACACACACACCCACTCATTCTCAAAATCCTATATATTCTTCCTGGAGATGCTGTCTGAACTTCCGTTAATGCCCCACCTCCCACTCATACCCCATCCGTTATTTATTTACATACACACATTCTTTTTCTCTCTCTGTCCCTCTCACTATACCCTTTGCCCATCCTCTAGGTTCCCCCCCCTTACCTTCTTCCTTGGCCTCCTGTCCCATGACCCTCTCGTATCCCTTTTGCCAATCACCTGTCCAGTTTTTGGCTCTATCCCTCCCCCTCCTGTCTTCTCCTATCATTTCGGATCTCCCCCTCCCTCTCCCCCTCCCACTCTCAAATCTCTTACTAGCTCTTCTTTCAGTTAGTCCTGATGAAGGGTCTCGGCCCGAAACGTCGACTGTACCTCTTCCTAGAGATGCTGCCTGGCCTGCTGCGTTCACCAGCAACTTTGATGTGTGTTGCTTGAAATTCCAGCATCTGCAGATTTCCTCGTGTTTGCGTTCCTATGTATTATCACTGTCTTGTTTGAGACGATCTGTGGCTGCAGTGCATTAAATTACATAAATAAATAAATAAATGATGTAAACAGAACGGGATAATGACATCGTGTTCACGGGCCGTTTGGAAATCAGATGGCAGAGGGGAAGAAGCTCTTTCTGAGGCTCCTGTGCCTCCTTCCCGATTGGTTCTAACTAGGAGGGCATGTCCTGGATAGCGAGGGACCTCAGTGATGGCTGCCGCCCTCGCGAGGCAGTGTCGTTTGAAGATGTCCTTGGTGGCGGGGAGGGTTACACCCATGATCGCGCTGGCTGAGTCTACAACCCTCGACAGCCTCTTGCGGTCCTGTGCAGTGACCACGCCCCTCCCTCATACCAGGCCGTGACGCACCCAGTCAGAGTGCTCTCCACCATACATCTGTAGGAATTTGCTAGAGTCTTTGGTGACAAACCAAACCTCCTCAAACTTTTAATGAAGTATAGCCATTGCCGTGCCTTCTCTGGGCCCAGGACAGATCCTTAGAGATGATGGCACCCAGGAACTTGAACTTTCTCACCCTTTCCACTTCAGATCCCTCGATGAGGACTGGTGTGCACTCCCTCGACTTTCTCTTCCTGGAGTTCACAGTCAGCTCCTTTCAAATGCATTCACCAACTGCAGCTCGTGCTGCGAGGGTCGGTGAGGAGCGAGGGCCTGCTGAGGTAGGAGGGAGTACCACACTCAGGGACGGTCGTTGAGGAGGGAGTGTCGCGCTATGGGAGGGGCGGAGAAGAAGGTGTGCCATGCCGAAGGAGGGAACAGTGCTGGGGGAGGAACGGTGAGGAGGGAGTGCTACACTGAGGGAGGGTAGTGAGGAGGGAGCACCACGCTGAGGGAGGGTAGGTGAGGAGGGAGCACTACACTGAGGGAGGGTAGTGAGGAGAGAGCGCCACACTGAGGGAGGGTAGTGAGGAGGGAACAGTGCTGGGGGAGGAACGCTGAGAAGGGAGTGCCACACTGAGGGAGGGTAGTGAGGAGGGAATACTACACTGAGGGAGGGTAGTGAGGAGAGGGCGCCACACTGAGGGAGGGTAGATGAGGAGGGAGCACTACACTGAGGGAGGGTAGTGAGGAGGGAACAGTGCTGGGGGAGATATGGTGAGGACGGAGCACCACACTGAGGGAGGGTAGTGAGGAGGGAGCACCACACTGAGGGAGGGTAGTGAGGAGGGAGAGCCCCATGCTGGGACAGGACATCCTGATATGCCTGATAATTGAAAAGGGAAGAAGGGGCTGAGGAAGATTCTCCTGGGCAGAAGGCAGTGTGCTCTGTCTCCGCCTACTGACGGCTCCAAGTATGGCTCATTCGAGGCAATAACCATCAAACGTACCGCGATGTCAGAGGGCCTCACTGATGGTGACAACAAGATGGATGCCAATGGATACAAGATGGACAACGCACAGGATTGAGAACCAATGTCCCCCACCTCGCTTCTTGTGGGAGATGAGATGCCCTGATGAGTCCAAAGCAGAGAACAGTGTGCAGAGCAGAGGGTCACAGGGACAGTGTGGTGACTGCCATGGGTTCGTGGGAAGAGAGTGGGACAGTGGGATTAGTTTGGGGACTGACACAGGGCTGTGGGGAGAGAGTGGGACAGTGGGATTAGTTTGGGGACTGACACAGGGCTGTGGGGAGAGAGTGGGACAGTGGGATTAGTTTGGGGACTGACACAGGGCTGTGGGGAGAGCAGACATTCCACCCCTCCTGGAAGTTCTGGGAGTCTCCCACATATTGATAGCGGCTCCCTGACGCCTGCAAATTATATACAATATCCTGGAAATCGATTTTTTGAGAGTGAGTGAGTGGGGGGGTGGGGGGGGAGAGAGAGAGAGAGAGAGTGACAGATGTAGTGAGAGAGAGACAGAAAGAGCATCCTGATTGGTCTCTCTTTGTGCTAAGTAGACCTATCAGTTTTCTCTGTGGGTGGGCTTTACAGTCGACCCCTCTCTCTCTTTCATTGTCCATCAGTTCAGTTTAGAGTCCTGCAGTGCCATGGCAGGGTGCTCCAAAAAAAGAAAACATAAAACACACTTCACCCCAGACTACACTAAAGTGTACCCCTGCCTAATAGGGGTCAAAAATAATGGCAGTGTTTCTCCCTGCACTGTTTGCAACAGTGACCTTTCTATTGCCCATGGTGGGTTAAATGACTGTAAAAGAGTTGCTGAGGTGAGATTAACAGGTGTCATTCGTTCATTAGCATAGCTAATGTTATTTAAACTAGCTGGCTAAGTATTACATAAAACAATATAATACGGATACAACTTATGATTTAATTTCTTTTAGGGACCACAACATATTAAGGAGGCTAAGTGCAGGGAAGGCTGCTCAAGTCTTTCACAGTCCTTTTCAGCAGAAAACCAAAGTCTGACAGAGAAGGTCACTAGAGCTGAGGTGTACTTTACATCTTTCATCGTTGAGCAAAACCTGCCATTCCAGGTGTGTAAGCAAACAGGCAAGCTATTCAGGAAAATGTTTCCTGATTCAGAAATAGCAAAAAACAATGGCTGCTCATCAACCAAGACAGCAGCTATTGTCACATCACAGTACAAGGAAAGTTTGCAAAAGAAATAGAAATATATGTGTGTGTGTGTGTGTATAAATAGTTTCAATATGTGATCAAATAAATTGTTGTATTTTTTCATAATCCTGTATTCATACACCCTTGGAGATCGACGGGGGGATATGGGGTTGCGGAGGGCGGGGGTGGTGGTGCTACCTCCCTGAAATGAGTTTTTGCAGGGTGGGATGTCTGGGAGAGAGTGGGGCAGTGGGATTAGTTTGGGGACTGATACGGGTCCGTGTATCTGCAGTACCGCTCCCGGGCGCAAGGGCAGCGCCTTCAGCGGGAGTTCGCTCTCTCAAGGTTCGGTGCGCTCTTGACCCCGGGTGCGGTCTCTTCGCCGGTGTCCAACCGTCCGTCGGTTTCGGCGGCGCCGAGACCATGAACCGCGAGTGAGGGCCAGAGCGGAACCGGGAACCCGAGGCGGAGGGTCGGAGCGGGGCCGGGAACCGGAGGCGGAGGGTCGGAGTGGGACCGAGAACCGGAGGCGGAGGGTCGGAGCGGGACCGGGAACCGGAGTCCGGAGGGTCGGCGCGGAACCGGGAACCACGACCGAGGGCCAGAGCGGAACCGGGAACCAGAGTCCGGAGGGTCGGCGCGGGGCCCCGGGTCGGAGGCGGCCGTGAGCCGGAAGCTCCGGTTGTGGGGGGCGGGTCGTCGGGAAGAGGATGGAGCGGCCGGTGAGTGAGAGGGAGCCGGGGGAGATGGGGCATTGGGGTGCTGAGGAGGGTGTGGGGCAACGGGAGCGCCGTTGGGTGTGATTGGGGGAGTTGTAGGGGTGATGTGTAGGGGGGGAGTTGGTGGAGTTGTAGGAGTGAGGGGCAGCAGGCCGGAGTTGGGGTGAGATGGTAGGAGTGAGGAAATGGTGTGGGGGGAGCGGCCGGTGAGTGAGGGGGCATTGGGTGTCGAATTGGGGAGTGTGAGGAGAAGTGTTGGGGTGAGGGCAGGGGGTTTGTCGAGTTGGGGAGTGTTAGGGGTGCGACTGGTGAGTGTGGGGACAGAAGGAGGGGAGTGTGATTGGTTGGGGGGGAGTGTGGGACATAATAGAGACTTTTATCATAATCCAGTTTATCATCACAGGCATGTCATGAAATTCATTTTTATTTGCAATACATAACATTACTACAGTGCTGTACAAAAAGTCTTAGGCACATTCAATAGATAAATATAGTGCTTAAGACTTCTGCACAGTACTGTAGTAATTTTATATGTGTATCCCTAAGACTTTTACACAGTGCTGTAAGCGTCTATACCTGGTAGTTCAAGTACTCATCCAGATATGACTTATGTTGTCAGAGCTTCATTCTTTTGTCCATAGCATCACAGAAAAGCCATTTGGCCCTTTGAGCCTATTGGCCATATTTGTTCTACATGAGCTTTCAGTATGGGGAGCATTTAGGAAACAGTGATCGTAGCTTTCGAAATACAATAGAGTTCATGAAAAACTTTACGCAAAAAGACTTACAAGCAACCAATGTGCAAAAGAGGTTATATCGTGTCAATAATACTTATGCTTTATACTTTATTGTCGCCAAACAATTGATACTAGAACGTACAATCATCACAGCGATATTTGATTCTGCGCTTCCTGCTCCCTGGATTACAAATATTAAATATTAAAAATATTAAAAATAGTAACAATTAGTAAATACTAAATATTTAAATTATAAATCATAAATAGAAAATTGAAAAGTAAGGTAGTGCAAAAAAAAACGATAGGCAGGTCCGGATATTTGGAGGGTACGGCCCAGATCCGGGCAGGATCCATTCAGCAGTCTTATCACAGTTGAAAAGAAGCTGTTCCCAAATCTGGCCGTACGAGTCTTCAAGCTCCTGAGCCTTCTCCCGGAGGGAAGAGGGACGAAAAGTGTGTTGGCTGGGTGGGTTGTGTCCTTGATTATCCTGGCAGCACTATGATATACAATAGTTAAAAATAATATTGCGAACATGAGTTGTTCTGCCCTTGAAAGTGAGTCTGTAGGTTGTGGAATCAGTTCAGTGTTGAGGTGAGTGAAGTTATCCGTGCCTGTTCAGGAGCCTGATGGTTGAGGGAGTAATAACTGTTTCTGAAGCTGGTGGTCTGGGACCTGAGGCTCCTGTTCCTCCTGTGAGATCATGCCAAGGTAGATTGTGAAGTCAAGAATTTATCTCATTGTAGTCCACAGCCCTTCATTCGTCTTATTGCAGAGGGTAGAAGCTGTCCTTGAGTGTGGTGATACATACTTCCAGACTTTTGTGTTTTCTGCCTGATGGGAGAAGGGGAAAGAGAATGTCTGGAGTGGGTCAGGTCTTGGATTATGCTGGATACTTTACTGAGGCAGTGTGAAGTGCAGACAGAACCCGTGGAGGAGCGGCTGGTGTCCCTGATGTCCGGAACTCTGCAGTTTCTCACAACCGCGAGCAGCACTGTCACCATACCAAACCACACCATCCAGAGAGGGGGCTCTCTATGGTGCATCAGTTAAAACTGGTGAGCGTCAAAGAGGACATGCCAGATTTCTTTCGCCTCCTGAGGAAGTAGAGGCACAGGTGAGCTTTCTTGGCTGTGGCATCAACATGGTGGGACCATGGTCAGGCTATTGGTGATTTCCACTACTAGGAACTTGAAGCTCTCAACCGTCTCGACTTCAGCACTGATGATGTAGACATAAGCATGTGTACCTCCTCACTCCTGAAGCCAGTGACCAGCTCTTCGGTTTTGCTGATGCTGAGGGAAAGTTTGTTGTCATGACATCATACTACTAAGGTCTCTATCTCGTTCCTGAAAGAAAGAATTGATTCTTTCTTTGAGCAATGAATTGATTGTGGACTTCAGAAAGGGTAAGATAAGAGAACACACACCAGTCCTCGTTGAAGGATCAGAAGTGGAAAGGGTGAGTAATTTCAAGTTCCTGGGTGTCAATATCTCTGAGGATCTGTCCCGGGCAGAAACAAAGAAGACATGACGATAGCTATACTTCATTAGGAGTTTGAGGAGATTTTGTATGTCACCAAAGGCTCTAGCAAATTTCTACAGATGTACCATGGAGAGCATTCTAAATGGTTGCATCACCGTCTGGTATGGGGGTGGGAGGGGAATTGGTGGCTACAGCACAGGATTGGGCTAGGCTGCAGCAAATTGTAAACTCAGTCAGATCCATCATCTTTAAGGAGCGATGCCTCAGGAAGACAGCATCCATCATTAAGGACCCCCATCGGCTAGGACATGCCCTCTTCTCATTGCTACCATCAGGGAGGAGGTGCAGGAGCCTGAAGGCTCACATCAACGATTCAGGAATTCCCCTCTAGCCATCGGGGAAAGAAGCTTATTACCCTCTACATGCGGCTGGTTGACAACATGCTTCAAGCATACAAAGCCATGAAGTGCAACGTGTCACTAAAGATTCATTTTCTGCATTCCCATTTAGATTTCTTCCCTGCAAATCTTGTCGCTGTCAGTGGCTAGCAAGGTGGAAAGTTTCACCAGGACATTGCGGTCATGGAGAAGTGGTATCAGGGCAACTAGAATTCATCAATGCTGGCTGATTATTGTCGGACACTTTAGTAGAAGCCTCAGACACTGGGTGTAAATGAAAGTAATCAACCAAACATATTTAGCTTAGTTGAACTGTTGCAAAGTGTTATGCTATTAAATGCAATTCAATAACTGTTAATTTCTTAGTCTGAAATTATACTTGTGTTCAGCTTCAAGCGGTCTATCAGAAACAAAAAAAAATTCAGAGGAAGCAAGACTTCCAAAAAAATTTGTTGTCCGTGTTAACAGGAGGAAAGGCCTGGATTCTGGACTAGACCAGGAATCCATCTCAAATCTTAGTCACGCAGCACAGAAACAGGCTGTTTGTTCCATGCTGGCCATCAAATAACAATCTATCTATTTTGCTCAATGGGCATTGATGCTCACTAATTCAAGTGCTCGTTCATTACTTGTGTTATCAAAGCATCTGCCCTGCTTCATTCTTTAATCCATGGCAACATGGTCTTTGGCCCTTTGAATCTGTCGAACATTCTTGTTCTCCACCAACTTTCAGTAGGGGAGCATTTAGGGAATAGTAATCATAAGTATTGTAAGAGTAGGGGACTATTTAGGTGATAGTGATCATGTCATCATAAAAGTAAGGGAGCATTTAGGAAATAGTGATCATAACATGTGAAGGGGAGCATTTAGGTAACAGTGCTCACATCATCATAAAGGTAAGGGAGCAATTAGAAGATATCAATCATTACGTCATAGCATCTGGGTGAGAGATAAAGAGATCCAAAGATGTCTCAACAGGAGATCTAGTGGATTTGACTCATTTTAATCGCAATCAAATGCAAGGTAACAAACAGCTGCTTTAAGAAAGAGATGATTCGTGTGTAGTCACGGATACATCCCCATGAGTGATAAAGGGAGATGGAACATAGTTAGGGTCACTTGGCCCCTCAAGCCTGCCCAATGCAGTCATGGCTTCGGGGCCCTTAACCCCTCCAATTTTCAGATATTTATCTTCCTTCACCATAAATGATTCAGTCTCCACTACCCACCAGGGCAGAGGTTTCACCACCCTTTGAGGGAAGGAACTTAATGCACATCTCCGTATGAGATGACCATCCCCTAATTTAGTAATCATGTTACCTTGCTTGTGACCCTCCTGCTGATGGAAGGGGTGGCACCAGTGACCCAGGTTCAACTCCCACACTACCTGGAAGGAGATTGGAGATTGTACATTCTTTCCGTGAATTCCAAAGACATGTGGGTTATTAGGTTGGTTGATCACATGAGTGACACAGACTTGTCATGCTGGAAGGACCTGTTACTGCACTGTGTCCCTTTTAAAAGAAAGGATCTTGGACGCTTGCATTCCTTGGTTATCGTCACTGACACGCTGCTCTCCCCCTCAGGTTGCAGTGACCGGTGAATCGGTGGGCTTGGAGATGGGGCGGCTGGCAGACTTGATGGAGCCCGAGATGGTGAACGCCCCTGTGTACTGCATCTGCAGGCGGCCGGATATCAATTGCTTCATGATGTGAGTGTCCTTTGCGGCGGTGAGTGGTGGTGGGGAAGCTCAGTGACCCTAACTGCATGATCCTACCCTTCTGAAACACGCTGGCCTGTCTCATTGTCCCTCCCCAACACTGCCCAGTGGGGTGACTGACAGACACCTGGGGTTTCTGTCAACATCTCTCTCTCCCCCCCCCCCCCGGGTTCCACAGGGTGGGGTCTTTGTTGCACACTGGGTCTGTGTTTCTTCAATTGTTGTCTGGGGCAGAGCAAGGAAGAGAGGTTGGGTTGGGATTATCTGTGGGAGCTGGAACCCTTTGGATTTATGTGTGGATGACACAACCCAGTATGTGGGAGATGTGACCACGTGGATAGCAGTTGTGGGGGATAGGACACAGCGGGGTGTAGGTTGTGGTTGGGAGGCACCACCCGCGGATGTGGGTTTGTGTGTGTGAGAGAGAGAATGCTCCCTTTCCCCCTCACACCTGCTCCACCTGCAGGACCCCATGTGTGGGGAGTGTGGGAGACTGGATCCTGCGTGTGGGGAGTGTGGGAGACTGGATCCTGCGTGTGGGGAGTGCGGGGGACTGGATCCTGCGTGTGGGGAGTGTGGGAGACTGGATCCTGCGTGTGGGGAGTGTGGGAGACTGGATCCTGCGTGTGGGGAGTGTGGGAGACTGGATCCTGCGTGTGGGGAGTGCGGGGGACTGGATCCTGCGTGCGGGGAGTGCGGGGGACTGGATCCTGCGTGCGGGGTGTGCGGGGGACTGGATCCTGCATGCGGGGTGTGTGGGGGACTGGACCCTGCGTGTGGGGTGTGTGGGGGACTGGACCCTGCGTGTGGGGAGTGTGGGAGACTGGATCCTGCGTGTGGGGAGTGCGGGGGACTGGATCCTGCGTGTGGGGAGTGCGGGGGACTGGATCATGCGTGTGGGGAGTGTGGGGGACTGGATCCTGCGTGTGGGGGACTGGATCCCGCGTGTGGGGAGTGTGGGGGACTGGATCCTGTGTGTGGGTGACTGGATCCCGCGTGTGGGGAGTGCGGGGGAGTGGACCCTGCGTGTGGGGACTGTGGGGGACTGGATCCTGCATGTGGGGAGTGTGGGGGACTGGACCCTGCGTGTGGGGTGTGCGGGGGACTGGACCCTGCGTGTGGGGTGTGCGGGGGACTGGACCCTGCGTGTGGGGAACTGGACCCTGCGTGTGGGGAACTGGATCCCGCGTGTGGGGAGTGCGGGGGAGTGGATCCCGCGTGCGGGGAGTGTGGAGGACTGGACCCTGCATGTGGGGTGTGTGGGGGACTGGACCCTGCGTGTGGGGTGTGTGGAGGACTGGACCCTGCGTGTGGGGTGTGTGGGGGAGTGGATCCCGCGTGCGGGGAGTGCGGGGGACTGGACCCTGCGTGCGGGGCACTGGGCCCTGCGTGCGGGGTGTGCGGGGGACTGGACCCTGCATGCGGGGGACTGGGCCCTGCGTGCGGGGTGTGCGGGGGATTGGACCCTGCGTGCGGGGAGTGCGGGGGACTGGACCCTGCATGCGGGGGACTGGGCCCTGCGTGCGGGGTGTGCGGGGGACTGGGCCCTGCGTGCGGGGTGTGCGGGGGACTGGACCCTGCGTGCGGGGGACTGGACCCTGCGTGCGGGGTGTGTGGGGGACTGGGCCCTGCGTGCGGGGTGTGTGGAGGACTGGGCCCTGCGTGCGGGGTGTGTGGAGGACTGGATCCTGCGTGTGGGGTGTGTGGAGGACTGGGCCCTGCGTGTGGGGTGTGTGGAGGACTGGGCCGGGTGTGCGGGGGACTGGACCCTGCGTGCGGGGTGTGTGGAGGACTGGGCCCTGCGTGCGGGGTGTGCGGGGGACTGGACCCTGCGTGTGGGGTGTGTGGAGGACTGGACCCTGCGTGTGGGGGACTGGACCCTGCGTGTGGGGTGTGTGGAGGACTGGACCCTGCGTGTGGGGTGTGTGGGGGAGTGGATCCCGCGTGCGGGGAGTGTGGGGGACTGGACCCTGCGTGCGGGGTGTGTGGGGGACTGGGCCCTGCGTGTGGGGTGTGTGGAGGACTGGACCCTGCGTGTGGGGGACTGGACCCTGCGTGTGGGGTGTGTGGCGGACTGGACCCTGCGTGTGGGGTGTGTGGGGGAGTGGCCCCTGCGTGTGGGGTGTGTGGGGGAGTGGATCCCGCGTGTGGGGGACTGGGCCCTGCGTGCGGGGTGTGTGGAGGACTGGGCCCTGCGTGCGGGGTGTGTGGAGGACTGGATCCTGCGTGTGGGGTGTGTGGAGGACTGGGCCCTGCGTGTGGGGTGTGTGGAGGACTGGGCCGGGTGTGCGGGGGACTGGACCCTGCGTGCGGGGTGTGTGGAGGACTGGGCCCTGCGTGCGGGGTGTGCGGGGGACTGGACCCTGCGTGTGGGGTGTGTGGAGGACTGGACCCTGCGTGTGGGGGACTGGACCCTGCGTGTGGGGTGTGTGGAGGACTGGACCCTGCGTGTGGGGTGTGTGGGGGAGTGGATCCCGCGTGCGGGGAGTGTGGGGGACTGGACCCTGCGTGCGGGGTGTGTGGGGGACTGGGCCCTGCGTGTGGGGTGTGTGGAGGACTGGACCCTGCGTGTGGGGGACTGGACCCTGCGTGTGGGGTGTGTGGAGGACTGGACCCTGCGTGTGGGGTGTGTGGGGGAGTGGACCCTGCGTGTGGGGTGTGTGGGGGAGTGGATCCCGCGTGTGGGGGACTGGACCCTGCGTGTGGGGTGTGTGGAGGACTGGACCCTGCGTGTGGGGTGTGTGGAGGACTGGACCCTGCGTGCGGGGTGTGCGGGGGACTGGACCCTGCGTGCGGGGTGTGCGGGGGACTGGACCCTGCGTGCGGGGTGTGTGGGGGACTGGGCCCTGCGTGTGGGGTGTGTGGAGGACTGGACCCTGCATGTGGGGTGTGTGGGGGACTGGACCCTGTGTGTGGGGAGTGCGGGGGGACTGGACCCGGCGAGCGCTGTGTGCGGGTGACGAGACTCATGGTGGTTTTCATTGGTTGCCTCATGACCCCCCTCTCTCTCTCTCTCTCTCTCTCTTCCCCCCCCACTCCACCCCCAGCGGCTGTGATGAGTGTAATGAATGGTTTCACGGAGACTGCATCCAGATCACCGAGAAGATGGCCAAAGCCATCCGCCAGTGGTACTGTCAGCAATGTCGAGGTGAGATGAGTGGGATGCTTGGGGGTAGGGGGGAGCAGTTTGACGGGCTGTCCGACTCTCAGCATGGTAATGGTGCCTTGGACATCCCACATGATCCTCACCCCCGAGCGGTTGGTTTCCTTTTATTTTACACTTGGAACCCGGTGCAGTCTCCTGCTGCTGTAGCCCATACACTTCAAGGCTTGATGTGTTGTGTGTTCAGAACTGCTGTTCTGCACAGCACTATTGAGTTACTGTCGCCTTCGTGTCAGTTTGAACCAGTCTGGCCATTCTCCTCTGACCTCTCTCATTAACAAGGCGTTTTCACCTACAGAACTGCCGCTCACTAGATTTTGTTTCCTCTCTGTTTTACACACCATTCTCTGTGAACTCTACAGACTGTTGTGCATGAAAATCCCAGGAGAACAGCAGTTTCAGAGTGTGGCACCCTCGTGTCACCCACAATCAATTCACGGTCAAAGTCACTTGGATCACAATTGTTCACCATTCTCCTGTTTGGTCTGAACAACAACTGAACCTGCGTTATTTAATGCATTGAGTTGCTGCCACATGATTGGCTGATTAAATATTTGCATAAATGAGGTGTACAGGCATACTTAATAAAGTGGTTACTGAGTGTATATACAGAAGTTTATTAAACTGATTACGATGTCACAATGCTATATTCAGTCTACATACAACAAACTGCAATTATTGCTATCAACAACACCCTCGAGCCCCTGTGAGGCCCACCATTCCAAGAAATCCCCCACTTCTGTTTCCACAGACACCTGGGCATTGATTTTACCTTGAAAGAGGAGCCAGCAGGTCCAGGAGCAAGTCCGTCAGGGGATTCCCCAAATGGCCCACCCATCTTCATACTGGGTGACCTTAGATCAGGACCGTAGGGAGCAAACAGGCTGAAAACCTCTCTCACTCCATGTACACGTGGCACAGTGACTCCTCCCAGCCACAGAAATAACTTGGGGTGTCAGTGAACCGACTCAAAGATCTGTTGCACAGAACTGCTCTATGCAACACCTTCCAGCTCAGGTGCCGGATGTAAAGAAGGAGAAGTCCTGCGTAGATCTCCACTGGGATCCTCCCTCACTCCTGGATGGTAAAACAGGCCGTGCCGCGTCCGGGCGGCAGACAATATAAGAACCACCTCAGCACCTCGCGAAACGGCACATTTGGTATCTCTTCCCCATCACATCACTACAGCTACCAATGGGTCAGCGGCCCATCCGCTTCATCCATGTGTGTTGTAGAGGCTACATAAAGTAGACCTTTTGGCCAATCCAGTACGTGCCAACTAGTTCCATTGACCCCAGCCCTCCACACTCCTCCCATCCATGTACTTACCTAAACTTCTCTTAAATGTTGAAATTGAACCTCCACTCCCACTGGCAGGTTGTTCCACACTCTCACTGCCCTCTGCGTGAAGAAGTTCCCCTGAAACGTCCCACCTTTCATGCTTAATCCATGACTTCTAGTCTCACCCAACCTCAATGGAAAGAGCCTGCATGAACTAACCCTATCTGAAAGTTCAAAACGCATTTATACATACAACCTTGAGATTTGTCTCCTTAAAGATACCCAACTGAAACCATTAAAGAAAATCGCCAAGCTCCCAATCTGCAAAAAAAAACAAATTGTACAAACAATAAAAAGTAAGGAAATAGCATTCGGAACTAAAGTTCACAAAAGTTAGTTCACAGCCATGAAGCCAATCATCATTGCAGCCAGTCTAGGAGCACATTAGATGCAGGCAACAGCCTCAATTCGGCACAGAGACAAGTGAACCTCAAGAAGCAGCAAGCTGAATACTGACCCCGCCCTGACATGCTCACCTTTTCAGTCTGGCCCAGCAGTTTCGTTCCTTGATTTTGGGCCCGGGCTCCAACACCTCGCCTCAGATCTGCCACTTCAAATTGGCTCCAAGTCCACTTCAGCAATGGCCAGATGTCGGCTCGTTCCTCACTCTCAGGCCTGGACCCCACAGCCTCGATTCCGCCCATACACACCACACCGTAACCGTCCTGCACCTTCGAGACTTCAATTCGCACCGCAAAAATGCCAGGTTGTACAAAAGCTCAGCTCTTAAAGGGAGGTTACAGTGACTGCACTGATCATTGTCCAGAAAAAGTGTGGGTTAATAGAGTGGTAGATTTGTTTGTTGCCAGTAAGGCATCACCATGCGTTTTACCAGTGCCATCTTAAACTACCTATACGCCTCATAAGTTCGTATACCTCTATCAACTCTCCCCTCATTTTCCTACACTCCAGGGAATGAAGTCCTAATCTGTTCAAAGTAATGCGCACAAAATGCTGGAGGAACTTAGCAGATTGGGCAGCCTCTTTGGAAAAGAATAAACAGTAGACGTTTCAGGCCGAAACCCTTCTTTGGGACAACTTATTCAATCTTTCTCTGTGACCCAGGTCCTCAAGTTATATCAGCATCCTGTAAATTTTCTCTGTACGCTTTCAATCTTTGCTGGACTGCACATAATACTCCAAATTTGGCTTCAAATAACATCCTGACTCTTGTACTCGATACTTAGATTTATGAAGGCAAATGTGTCAAAAGTTCTCTTTACAACCCTCTCTATCTGTGATGCCACTTTCAGGGAATTATGGATCTGTATTCCCTAATCCCTCTGTTCTACCACTCTCCTAGTACACTGCATAAAATTAGCCAATACATTGCAGACACAGGATAACATAGATTATCCATAACTTACAAGACATACTGATATTTCAGCAAAGTGATCCTTTCTTGCCTCCTGCTATGCTGCTGGTGTTTAGGGCAGCAGTGAAGGTCCTCCATATCTGGTGGCGTTCAAAATGTCAGTAGCTTCCTCTTGGTTTTCAGTACTGACAGTCATGCAAGTCCTGGGTGGAGACTCAGGAATACCGTCATGTTCAGATGTAGAAGGATTCTACATTGCTGTTTCCATTACAATTTTGTTTGACCAGTCAGGGTTGTTAGCCCTGAGCTGAACCACCACTTTGGCCTCTATCTTTGACCTGTTTGACATGGGTGACCCTACCAAGAGCCAAAGCATAAAGCCCTGACTCCAGCCAACGTCGCTCTCCAGGTCATTGAGGCACGCAAGTCTCCGAGCCCTACGACAAGGTTGTGGTCCTCTTGGAGGTACTTCAAATTGAGGGAGAGAAGAAATGCATTCCGAGGAGGCGGAAAGGTTTTACAGGTTGCTTCAAGAACCTGACATCAATGGGGAAGAAGGTAGCATTTGTTTATAATTATTCTCACGTATCGAGGTACAGTGAAGAGCTTGTCTTCCATACTGTTCAGTTAGGTTACTGTGTTACTCAGTAGTGGTAGTGTGATCACTCAAGTCGAGAATGATGTCCTCTTGAAGGGTTGTCTATTGGTTCCGTGGGTGGCTGTAGAAGCCGATCCGGATTGTGGATATTCTGGTGTGATTAGTGTTTGGGTCTTTTGGTTGTTCAGTCTCTCCCCTTTCGCAGCTGCCGCTTGTTCTCTGCGGCACAGCGGAGGTCGTTCTCGTGTCGCCCAACTCCCTCTTGAACAGATCTCCTCCAGGTGTATCTACTGAAAGCAATGTCTTCCCACTTTTTAGATGTAATGTTGAATTTCTTCAGGCTGACTTTTGAAGCGTTTCCTTTGCCCACCGGGGGACTTGCAGAGCTTCCTTTAGCTCGGAGGAAAGGATCTGTTTGGAGACGTGAGTTTGGCACCCGGATGATGTGAGCTGTCCACTGGATACTGAGGTTACTGTATGATGGAATGTCAGCCACGGTACATGGCGCTGAATCAGAACCCTTCACTGTTAGGTCAGGAGCGTGGCACCAGCCACCAGCGGCAACATTCCTGCAGACGGTTCACAAAACTACCTCTCCTTTAAAATCTCTTTCTACTACTGACCTGATGTGTGATTGGAGCTTGTAATTTACGTTTTGGGCCATCTGAGTGACCTCTGAGGGAATTTAGTGAGGTTGAGAGCGGAGTGTGCAGTCCTATGGCGGAGCGCAAACCGAGATCAGCTCCATTTCTCGCCGATCTTACCAATCAAAGCGTTGAGCAAGATTGAAATCAACAAGGATGAGTGGGTGCTCAATGCCATCTACCTTGCCCTCTCACTCGCTGCTGCCAGAAGGTGCAGGAGTCTTGGGTCTTGGGCAAGGTTTGATTGGTGCGGTTTGTGGACTGGACTCCTCTTTAGAGGACTGTGCACTTCACGTTACATGTGTTTCTGGTTACTCTTTCTTTGTTGCTATTTTGCACGATTTTGATCTGGGTGGACACGTGGCCAAGTGGTTAAGGCATTAGACTAGCTACCTGAAGGTCGTGAGTTCGAGCCCCAGCCGAGGGAACGTGTTGTGTCCTTGAGCAAGGCACTTAGTCACACATTGCTCTGCGACGACACCAGTGCCAAGCTGTATGGGTCCTAATGCCCTTCCCTTGGACAACATTGGTGTCGTGGAGAGGGGAGACTTGCAGTATGGGCAACTGCCGGTCTTCCATACAACCTTGCCCAGGCCTGCACCCTGGAGAGTGAAGACTTTCCAGACGCAGATCCATGGTCTCACAAGACTAACGGATGCCTTTAAGGTGATCTGGGTGCTTCGATGCAAACTGGCTCTGCGGCTTGCAGTCCACGAACGACGAGGAGCTAATTTGAACTGGACATTCCTGGACCATTTCGAGGACTGCAGTTTGATGTTTAAGATTCTATGTGTTTGCACGTTTTTTGCCATTTGCGTGACTTGTGCTTTTCTCGCTCGTTGGGTGTTTGAGTATTTATTCGAACAAGTTTCCTGCTGTTTCTTTGTTTTATTAGTGCTACCATCCTGTGCCACCTATTACATTAAGGTGGAACAAGGTGAAACATTAACAAAATGCAGAATAAAAAGTTGGTTGGCTGTCATATCCGACGATGACAGGAATCCTGTGCACAGAGTTTTTGAAGTGGAAAAACCGTCGCACTGGGGCAATTCCACTCTCTGGATCTTGGAAGTCTGGATCCAGTGGCACGAGCGTTCATCACAATTGGGGTCTTCATTTGTTTCAGTGGATGATCATGAGCTCTCCTGTGCCTCGTCATGCCCTTCGATCTCCACGGAGCATTGTACTGCCTCCTTCCTGGCTGTTGGATCCCTTTGTAGATCTCATCCGCCCAGTCCACTGGAGCTGACTTTTAATGCGGGGATAGGCATGTTGCTATCTCACCAGGGTATGAGACCTGCTGGCTACCCTCACCTGGTTTAGCCTGCCCGTTATAGCAGTGTACTGGGGCGCAGCCACTTTCACACGCAAACAGCTACTTGGAGCCCCAGGTGAGAACTGAGTGTCCAGGGAGACAAAGGGTGAACAAGTTGCCCCGGAATGGACATGACAAGCCCCTTCACCAGAGGTGCTAACCCTCCCTGGACAAAGAAGAAGGGCAGTTCAGGTTTGCAATAAGATGCAGCGTTGTTATGGCGTTAAAAGTCCAGGAGTGAATTGTCAGAGGTGATGTGGCACGGCATCCAAATTGGAGTTGGTGCTGCTCCCTGGTGTTCATTTGACAGAAGACAAGCCGTATTGTGTTCGACTGCAGATAGAAAGCAACATTCGTGGGCTGTGTCTTGAACTATGTTTGTCTGCCTGTATTTTACTGGTATCTTCTACATGGCTTGTGCTGTGTGTGACCGTTCTGTGTGTTGCACCTTGGCCTGGAGTAACGCTCTTTCATGTGACTGTATGATTGAACAACAATTAAACTTGAACCTCGATCTTATCACACTAGGGTCACACATTCAATAATCTCGTAACAGCGGGGTAGAAGCTGTCCTTGAGCCTGGTCATGTCAGGCTTTTTAAAAAATCTTCTGCCTGATGAAAGGGGGAGAAGGGAGAGTGTCCGGGATGTTCTTGAACCTTCAGGGGTGAATTGTTGGGCTGCTGTACCTCCTGCCTGACAGCAGTTTCAAGCAGAGGACACGGTCCTGATGGTGGTGGGGGGGGGGGAACCCGTCCCCAACGATGGATATCACATCCCTGAGACATTGCCTCCTGCAGATGTCCCTGAATGGTGAGGGGCATTGTGCCTGGGATAGAATTGGCCGAGTCCCACCACCTCGGCAGAGACACGGGCACAGTGTGGGAGGTCTGGATCAAATGCAGGAACCCAGAGTTGTGAGCTCCTGCTCTAGAAAACAGGGCTAATGGCAGGATTTTTAAGGAGTGTGGAGGAACAGAGGGACCTTGGGGTCCACGTCCATAGATCCCTCAGAGTTTCTACACAAGCCGAACTAGGTGAAGGGAGCAGGAACGATGCACATTCGCACATGCACACACCCACACCTGGAGGCACTCAGCAGGTCAAGCCGCATCAATGGAGGGGAATAAGCAGCTGAAGTTTTGGACCGAGATCCTTAATCGGGGCTGATGAAACATCGACTGTTTATTCCTCCCCACTGATGCAGCCTGGCCTGCTGAGTTACTCCAGCATTTTGTGTGTGTTACCCAGATCTACAAAACTCTGGTTACACCACACGTAGAAAATTGTGCTCAGTTCTGGTCGCCTCACTATAGGAAACATGTGGAAGCTTTAGAGAGGGTGGAGAGAGTTACCAGGATGCTGCCCGGATTAGAGAGCATGTTTTATGAGAAGAGGTTGAGCGAGCTGGGGCTTTTCACTTTGGAGCGAAGGAGGACGAGAGGTGACCTGATGGGGGTGCTTATGATGATGAGAGGCATAGTTAGAGTGGCTCCCAAAATAGAACTGGATAATCTAGGAGGCGATTGAATGAATGTCAGAGGTAGGCTTTTTACACAGAGTGGTGGATGTAAGGAATGCCCTGCTGGGGTGGTGGTAGAGGCAGATACTTGAGAGACATTTAGAAGACTCTTAGATAGGCACGAAGATGGAAGGAGAAATGGAAAGGTATGTGGAAAGAAGGGTTAGATTCATTATGGAAAGGTCAGCACAACATTGTGGGCTGAAGGGCCTGTAATGGACTGTCCTAATCTGCAGTGCCTTATCCTTTTGCAACACTGTGTGCTGGTGGGGGAAACACGGAGAGTCGTGACTTTCTTTTTAACCAAGGATCCTCTTTGTCTTCCTGCCCTGATCACACCCCTCCCCAACAGCTAATGATCCGACCCTCGCCATCAAATACCGGCAGAAGAAGGCGAAGGAGAAGGAACGGGCGGGCGAGGTGGCGATTGAGAAGGAGAAGAGGAAAGAGCAGGGGGACGTGAGGCTGGACAAGAGGAAAGTAGCGGCAAATGTAAGGGACCTCCCCCTCCCCCCGCTCCCCCACCCACCCCTGAGAGCTCTGCCTCTGTTTGGGTGGGGTGCGGGAATCACGCGTTTACCGGGCTGCCGCCGATCTAGACGGGTCACCATGGGAGCGAGCTCCCCCGCCACACACTGTTTGCGTGTGAAGCTTGGGGAGGTGGGGGTGTAACACGAGGGAGAATCTCTGTTGCTGATTGGACCTTACCTCCTCAGAAAGAGCTGACATAGGATCGGAAGATGTATTATTCTTGTGGGTAGAGTCAACAAATGCAAGGGCTGGATGCATGGGGTGTGGCATTTTGATGTCTCTGAGCGTGTAATTGCTGGAAGTTAGAAGAATGAAGGAGAATCATTGAAATTGATTAAATATTGAACGACCTAGTTAGAGTGGATGTGGAGAGGACATTTTGTTTTGTGGGGAAGTCTAAGGCCTGAGGGCACAGCCTCAGAATAGAAGGATGTCAATTTAGAACGGCGATGTGGAAGAATTTCTTCAGCTAGAGGGAGAATGGGATTGTGGGGAGGAATGAATCAGCCATGGTGACAGAGCAGACTTGATGGGCCTAGTGGCCTAATGGTAGTCCTATGTATTGTGGTCTTTTTCCCTGTTCCTGGGGCTCTTTGTCAGCATCCCCCGACCACCCTCCAGGGTTTGCGTCCCAGCACTGAATCTCAGTGTGAGCCACTGTCCTATGCCGAGTATCGGGCCGTTCCAGCAGTCATGGGTGAGGGTCAGGGTGGGGATCGCGCTCCTCGTGCCCTGCGTCGCCTCGGCCATCTATAAACTCTTCCTTCCTTCACCCTGCTGTTCCTTCTCCCCTCCCCTCTCCATCCCTGCCCCACTCCCTACCCTCCCTCTTACAATTTCTCCACCTTGCCCACATTTCTCCCCAACCCACCCCCCCCTTCCCCGGCCTCATTCCTGCCGTCGACAAGCAAATAAAGAGGTCTGCGAGGATGTGCGGGGAGTGTGAAGCGTGCAGGCGAACCGAGGACTGCGGGCAGTGCGACTTCTGCAAGGACATGAAGAAGTTCGGGGGCCCCAACAAGATCCGGCAGAAGTGCCGGCTGCGGCAGTGCGAGATCCGGGCGCGGGTAGGTGAAGGGCGAAGGTGGCGGCTGGCATGAGTGGTGTAGGGGAAGTGTAGAGGGACTGTCCGAGACCCCTTCCACCCGAACTTTCCTGCTTCCCCGCTGCTCGTCGCAACAACTGTTGTCTGGCGCTGCTTGATTCCTAATGGCTGGCTTGCTTACCCATAATCCTCCAGGAAGCTGGAAGCTGAAAGCGGGCCATCTCGCTGTGAGACCCGGAAGCTCGAGAAGGGACTCTTCTGTCGAAGGTTTCCCCAGCCCAGCCGTCTGGGTGGGGAGGAGGGGCACGGTGGGGTAGACCTTTCAGTACTGTGCACAGGGTACTTCTGCATGCTCTGGTACTCCTGGGGAGATGGTGGCTTGCTGGGGCTTCTCTGCAGGTGTCTCCCTATGGACACACGTGCTGTGGGATGGACAGCTTGGGGACAGACTCTAGTGAGCTTATTGACTCTGGCCCTCCCCTGCCCAGCTTCTCCACTTCCAACCTTGACTGCCTTGTTGGGACACATTTATTGTTGAGGTTACTGGCTTTCTTCCTCTCAACCCGTTATATAGCCCCCTCCCCCCCCCCCACCAATACCTTCTCTCTTCAGCCATTCCCTCTGCCTCTCTCTTCATCACCCCTTCCCTCCTGACTCTCACTAGCCTCACCACCTCGCTCTCCGTTGCCAGAAATTGCTGCGGGTGCGCGGCGACGAGCTGATGATCATCAAGGAGCAGCTGGCGCAGGTGAAGACCGACCCCGAGTCCATGTCTGAGGACGGAGACCACGGCTCAGCCCCGCACATGTACCACGACTACGCCGCCTCGCTCAGCAGTGGCGACCAGAACAAGGTGGGCACCCTCTCCCCATCCCCAACCCCAGCTGCGAGTGTGAGTGAATCTTCAAAGTTGAAATATTCAGGAAGTTCCAAGTGAACTTATTAATAATGTACATATACATTGCTATATACAATGCTGAGATTCATTTTCCTGTGGATGTGTGTAGCCCCTGGTAAGCCTCAGGCTCGCTCAGCTTGCTTTCGTCCAGGGGGAGCAGCCTTTGGCCACACCAAACTGGGTAATCAAGTTTGTGTAGATGCTGCCCACCACGCCAAATAACAGACAGTATGTGATTAAATTATTACACTTCATAACTCTTACTTTGACTATGTAGATAGTAAAGGAACAAAATAAGAACTGTTTAACTGTTTTTAAAAAAAAAGAAAAAGGCGCTATTATTATTAACCAGTTCGTGCACACAACGTTGGAGCTCTTACAGAACTGGGTCCCCCTTCCTCCAGTCAATGTCCTCTGAACTCTGAATGGGACCACCCTCGGTGATCGACCAAACGCACTGCTTGAGTCTGTCCTCGTCTCCTCTCCTCGCCGAAGACCCTGGGTCTCGGACTCCCGCGCGGGGTCTCTTCCGTCGCCCAGCTTACAGCATCGCGTCTCCTCTCTCTGTCCCCATCCACCTTCTGCCCAAAGCCCGCGAAAACAATAGCTTACAGACACACAAGAAAGGATAACATCTATCCCAATTGGTTAGTAAATGAATACAATTCTCATTATCAGTAATTATAACCCAAAACAAGCTGCTTTAGAGAACCACTGTCTCAGCATTTAACATTACAGAGAAGCCATTTTTATTAGCCATACAGTAACATAGAAGAAACCCCTTACATGTGTGTATGTGTTTATATACTGGAATTGATTTTACTATTGTCACAGGTACTGGAATATAGCGAAAAGCTTGTCTTACATACTGTTCATACAGATCAGATCATTGTACAGTGCATTGAGGTAGAACAAGGTAACACAATAACAGAATGCAGAATAGTGTGTTACAGTTACAGAGAAAGTGCAGTGCAGGTAGACGGTAAGGTGCAAGATCATAACGAGGTAGATTGCGAGGTTCAGAGGTTTAATTTTATCGTTCAAGAGGTCCATTCAAGAGACATAACAGTGGGGTAGAAGCTGTCCGTGAGCCTGGTGGGACGTGCTTTCAGGCTTTTGTATGTTCTGCCCGATGGGAGGGAGGAGAAGGGAGAATGTCCGAGGCTGGTTTTGGTGATGTGCTGGTCTGTGTCCACAGCTCTCTGCGGTTTCTTGCTGTCACAGACGGAGCAATTTGGCTTTGCCTGGCAGTGCACTAAGCTGCTGCTACAAGAGGGCCGTTCACCTCTCTACCACCTACACCAATCTCCTTCCCCAGCTCTGCGACCATTCCCTTCTCTGCCTCCATCACCGCCCTAGGCACTGTTCCAGATCCCAGTCCCTCTGAAGGGAAAATATTCCTCCTCGGATCTCCTCTACAACCCGTGGTCTAAATGCGTGCTCTCTGGGTTTAGACACCTCTGTCCCGGGGAATGTTTCTCCCACCCTCTCTTTCTGTCTACCTCTATCAGGTCCCCCCTCAGCCTCCTTCACTCCAGGGAGAACAGACCCAGCCTCTGGTCTCGCCTCGTCACCGAAACATCCTGGGGAATCTCCTCCGCGCCTTCTCCAGCGCAGTCAGCTCCTTCCTGTAGAGTGGAGACCAGAACCGTACACAGTACTCCAGCTGTGGGCTGACCAATGGGTCATAAAGTTGTATCGTCACCTCCCTGCCCAGCTAGTGAAGACCATAAGACATCGGAGTAGAATTAGGCCATTCGGTCAATCGAATCTGCTCCGCCATTCCATCTTAGCTGATTTATTTTCCCTCTCAACCTCATTCTCCTGCCTTCTCTTCATAACCTTTGATGCCCTGACTAATGAAGAAGCAACTAACCTTCGCTTTAAATCTACCCATTGACCTGGCCTCCACAGCCAATGGAAGTTAATAAATTAAATCAATTTGTTATTGTCACATGTGCTGAGGGACAGTGAAGATCTGTTCCGCTTGCCATTATATGGGTCATTTTATTACAAATTCAAGTTTAATTGTCATTCAACCATACATGAATACCCATGAATACACCCAATTGAAACAGTGCATTGAGATAGTACAAAAGAGAAAAGCAATAACTGAATTCAGAATAAAGTGACACACAGGAGAAACTCAGCAGGTTGGGTAGCATCTGTGGAAAAGAGTATAGTCGATGTGATAGTTGCCCCTGAGGGGTGACTATACTCTTTTTCATGGATGCTGCCTGGCCTGCTGGGTTCCTCCAGCATTTTGTATGTGTTGCTTAGATTTCCAGCATCTGCAGATTTTCTTTTGTGAGCAGAATGAAGTGTTCCAGTTACAGTGAAAGTGTAGGCGGGAAATGCCCAAGGCCATAAGGAATTGGAATTGGTTTATTGTTGCCACAGGTACGGAGATAAAGTGAAGATCTTGCCTTGCACACTTTTCATACAGATCAGATCATTACACACTGCATTGAGGAACAAGGTAAAACAATAATAGAGTGTTACAGTCACAGAGAGAGTGCAGTGCAGATAGACTATAAGCTGCAAGATCATAATGAGGTAGATTGTGAGCTCAAGAGTCTGATAACACCGGGGTAGAAGCTGTCCTGGTGGTACGTGCTTTTGGGTTTTTGTACCTCTTGTCTGACGGGAAGGGGGAAGAGAGAATGGGGTGAGTGCAGTCTTTGATGATGTTAGCTGCTATACCATGGCAGTGGGAAGTGTAAACGGAATAATGAAGGGGAGGCTGTTTTCCATGGCACGCTGAGCTGTGTCCACAGTTCTCCACACTTTCTTGCGGTCACATGCAGAGCAGTTGCCGTACCAGGCCGTGATGCATCTGGGTAAGATGCTTTCTATGGTGCATTGATTGAAAAAAATTGGTAAGGGTTGACAGAGACATGCCAGATTTCTTCAGAGTCCAGGGGAAGTAGAAGCAGTGGTGAGCGTTCTTGGCCGTGGTGTCCGTGTGGTTGGTCCAGGACAGGTTCTTGGTGAAGTTCACTCCTCGGAACTTGAAGCTCTCAACCCCCTTGAGCTCAGCACTGTTGATGTAGACAGGAACACGTACTCCACCTCTCCTCCCTCCCCCCCTCCCGACAAAGTCAATGACCATCTTTTTTGTTTTGTTGACCTTGAGGGAAAGTTTGTCACCACTTCACTCGGCTCTTCATTTCCTTCCTGTACTGACTCATTGTTAGTTGAGATAAGTTACAGTACAGCGGTGTCATCTGCAAACCTGCAGATGGAGTTCAAACAGAATCTAGCCACACAGTCATGAGTGTACAGGGAGCAGAGCAGGAGGCTGAGGACACAACCGTGTGGAGCTCCAGTGTTGAGAAGAATCACAGTAGAGGTGTTGCTGCCTGTCATTATTGATTGTGATCTGTCGATAAGGAAGTTGAGGATCCAGTTGCAGAGTGAATGTTAAGTCCCAGCTCTCTGAGTTTGGGAATGAGTTTACTTGGAATAATAGTCCTGAAGGCGGAGATGTAGTCAATAAACAATAGCCCGATGGAAGTGCCTGCACTGCCCAGGTGCTCCTGGGGTGAGAGATGATTCCGCCGTAGACCTCGTTGGGTGCTAGGTGAATTTTTCGTGGGTTGAGGTTGCCTGGGAGGCTGGTGTTGACGTGTGGCATGACCATCCTCTCGAAGCACTTCACGATGGTAGATTTCAGAGCCAACGAGCAGTAGTCATTAAACGTTACCTAGTTTTTCTTAGGTACTGGGGTGAACGTGGTCTTTATAAAGTAGGTGGGAATGAGGTAGATTGTGAGGTCGAGAGTTCATCTTGTCATACTAGGAGACTGTTGAATAGTCTTAGAACAGCAGTATAGAAACTTTGAGCCTGGTGGGACGTGCTTTCAGGCTTTTGTATCTTCTGCTTGATGGGAGAGGGGAGAAGAGAGAATATCTGGGATGCATGAGGACTTTGGCTGCTTTGCTGAGGCAGAGGGAAGTGTAGACAGAGTCCATGGAGGGGAGGCTGGTTTCTGTGATGTGCTGAGCTGCATCCACAACTCTCTGCGGTATCTTATGTTCTTGGGCAGAGAAGTTGCCGTAGCAAGCCATAAAATCGTAGAGCACAAAAGTGCAGGAACAGGCCCTTCAGCCCGTCTAGTCTTTGCTGAACTATCATTGCATCAGGACAGAATGCCTGTGTTTGGGTGAGGGAAAGGTGAGTTTCATGCTGAATTTCTTCAGCCTCTTGAGGAAACAGAAGTGCTGGTTGCACTTCCCTGGCCCTGGTGTCTACAAACGGTTCAGGGGCCGAATGATATGATGGCCTTTATTCCGAGAGCGGTGGGGGGAGCAAGAAGTGTCAGGGACATGGTATTGGTGAGGTCTGGATTGGGCAGTGCCCACGATGAAGGAGGATGAGGATGCTGTCAAACTCTCAAGGAGACCAGGTCTAACTCGTAGGTCTTTGGATTCTGGGCAGAAACCCACACGGTCATGGGGAGAATGTACAAACCACTTATAGGTGGTGGCGGGAATTGAATCCCAATATCGCTGGCACTGTGAAGCAACACGCTAGCCGCAATGCTATGCTCCCGGGCCGCGGATGAAACCGAAGTTGATGGTGTGATGGGGCCTGAGGAAGGCTGCCTTAGGATTAACAGCAGAATGTAGATAAGCTGGGAAGGTGGGCAGAGGAAAGGCAGATGCAGTTTAACTTGGGGGTGGCGGTGGGGGTGGGGGTGGGAATGTGAGGTGTTGTATTTGGGAATGTAAACCGGGACAGGATTTACACCGAGAATGACAGAGACATGGGCGTGGGTTGGGGGTTGTAAAAAGTGGTGTCACAGACAGGGTGGCAAAGGCTGCATGTATCAGGAGTTGGGACGTCCCGTTACACCTGTACAAGATGTCGGTGAGGCTGCACTCAGAGTATTGTGTGCAGTTCTGGTCGCCCAGCTATGGGAAGGATGTCATTAAGCTGGAGATGGAGACAGGATGTCATTAGGCTGGAGAGGGATGTTCCCGGGACTGGAGAGATAGAGTTATAAGGAGAGGCTGGACAGGCTGGAACTGTTTTCCCTGGAGTGAAGGAGGCCGAGGGGTGACCTTATTGTAAATGTAACACTTCATTCTGCGTGTTATTGCTTTTCCTTTGTGCTATCTCGATAATTGTGTAGATGGCTTGCAAAACAGTTGATTTGTAGAGATTGGTACTCTCACGAGGGGTGTAGACAAGGTGGATGGTCACAGGGAAGGGGAATCTGACACTAGAGGGCACAGATTTAAAAGGGTGGTATTTTTCACCCAGAGGGCGGTCTGTAATTGGAACGAGCTGCCGGAGGAAGTGGTTAGAACATAGACCAGTACAGCAGAGGACCAGGCCTTTGGCCTGCAATGTTGTGCCGAAACAATTAATCAAATGGCTAACTAAACTGATCTCTTCTGCTTCCATTTTCCTCACATTCATGTTCTGATCTGTTAAAAGTGGTTGAAGAAAGAGAGGTGGAAGCTACATGGATGGTAGGGGATGGTCCCAGTGCAGGTTGTTGGGAGTATGCAGTTTAAATGACCTGGTGTGCACTAGATGGGTTGAGGGGCTGTTTCCGTGCTGTACTTTTCTATGACTCGGACTCTAAAAGTCCCTAATCTATTTGGCTCCACCACCACCCAGGCAGCGCACTACAGACGCCAACCTGCGTGTCCCTCACATAGTCACTGAAAAGTACGTGGAGAGGATATTTCCTAAAATGGAGGAGTCTACGACCAGCAGGCACAGCCTCAGTATAAAAGGACATCTCTTCAGAATAGAGATGAGTAGTTTCTTTAGCCAGAGGGTGGAGAATCTGTGAAACTCATTGCCACAGATGACTGAAGGCCAAGTCATTGGGTATATTTAAAGTGCAGGTTGATGGATTCTTAAGGGCATCAAAGCTTATGGGGAGAAGGCAGGAGAATGGGGTTGAGAGGGATAGTAAATCAACCATGACAGAATGGTGCAGCAGACTCAATGGGCCCAATGGCCTAATTCTGCTCCCATGTCTTATGGTCTTGTGGACATTTTTTCCAAGGAAAATGAGATGAGTCCTGTTTGCTTAATTACATGTATTCATTGTTTCAATAAAAATATAACAATAGAAGGAAATAAATGAAGAATTTCAGAAAACCAGTTCAAAAACCATTAATAAAAATTTTTAAAAACACAATTGAGAAATAACATTTCGAAATAGGACTGTTGGTGTAACCGTTTACTATCGAAATGCTGGTATACCTGTAAGGCTTTCAAAGCATATCATACAACAACACTTGTTCTCACATCCGTCTGGTTGATGCCAAGCCAACGTGAGACACTTCCCGTGGAAACATCTCGCTGTTCTCAGGTTGCAAAAAAATCACTCGCTACTTCATTTGGTAGTAAAGAAAATCAAGATGTATCTTTTTTATTAAATGTGGTGTCTAAAGAATCGAGGGCAGCATTGTAAGCCGCATGTCAACAAAATATTTTGCCCGTGCCAAGAGCCCAAATAGGACTGGTTTAAAAGGGAGGTTAGTCAGCATAGGTGAGTTCGGCCAAACGGCCTGTTTCTGTGTTGTACAAGACCATAAGATATAGGAGCAGAATTGGGCCATTTGGCCCATCGAGTCTGCCCGCCATTTCATCATGGCTGATCCATCTTCCCACTCAGTCCCATGAATCATGGGGTGCGGGCCTTTACGGTAAAGGGGATTGAGGGTCAGACTGAATCGTTTCCTGCTGCTCCTGTCCTGCCCTCAGTAGGGAGAGAGAGCTTGGTCTCTGAGGCTATAACTGACGTCCTTCGTCTCTCCTCCCTCCGTAGCCGTGGTTTAGCGAACCTGAGGACCCTCTGTTCATCGATCCGCCGTTGCGCAAGCGCGCGGTGAAGGTGAAGCACGTGCAGCGGAGAGATAAAAAGTCGGAGAAAAAGGTAAGGAGGGGTGGCGCTGTGGTCCACACGGGGTGGGGTGGTGGTGGGTAAGTGGCAGTGTCACACAGCGCCCCTTGGCGCACTCTGCACCCCTTGCTTTGCGCCAGTGCGTGTGAACAGCATGCCCAGCTCTATGGGGTCATTGCTGGATTCGCCAGCAGGGGCACGAGTGCCTGGCGTTGGGACCACGGGGTTGTGGTGGGAGGGGAGTGGGTGGGCTCTTCAGTCAGTCGTCTACTGAAACCATTACCTCCATCATCTCTCTCTGCACACCACACCACTGCCTTATCAGTACCCACTCCCTTTACAGGTGTCTCTCCCTCCTCAATTTAAAGGTGTCTGTCACTCTGACCGTAACTCTCCCTCTGTGTCGCACTCCCATGTTCTCTCGGGCCTCTCTCAGGCATCACGCTCCCCCTCTGGTCTCCCGCTCCCCCCTCCTTCCCTCCTTTCATCTCCCGGTCTCTTTCTCTCCCTCCCTCCCTCTCCTTTCTCTCGCACTTGCCCTTGGCCCCCACTCGTGCACCTGCCCCCCACCCTCCTGTGGGATAAGGTGGGATGGACTGTTGGAGTTGTGGGAACAGCAAAGGAGTATGGATGGTGGGAGGCAGGGATAGAGGAGGACAAGGGATTGGTGTTCTTCTCCCCACCCTGCGCCCCGAGATCTCACTGCCTCTGGGCTGGCAGTCTGCTCTCCCTCATCGCTCTCACTCTCTCTCTCTTTCCCCCTTGGTAGAAGGAAGAGAAATACCGGCGACACCGTCAGAAACAGAAACACAAACAGAAACACCGGCACTCCGACAAGGTTGAAAGCCGCGAGCCCAGCAACCTGAGGCAGTGCCTGGGCCCCAGTTGTGTACAGGCCGCCCGACAGGGCTCCAAGTACTGCTCCGATGGCTGCGGGGTCAAGCTGGCTGCCAAGTACGTGGTTCACCCTCCCTCCCAAATCCTCTCATCTTCCACCCACCAGCTCTCGAATCCTCTCATCTTACCCCCTCCGCTTATCCGAAGCCACTTATCTCCTAACACACCCCCCCACTCCACTCCTGAATCCTCTTGTCTCCTCAACCCCTTGGCTCCCACACTCCTCGCCCTCTCTCCACCCCCCTCGCCGTCCAACCACTTCCTCGGCTCCCACATCCCCTACTCTCCCCTGCCTCTCCCCGTCAGTTCCTGTGTCCCCTCCTCTCCCCAGCACCCCCTTCCCAGCTCCCAAATACCCTCCTCTCCCCAACTCTCTAATCTGCTGATCTTCCATGCTCTGAGCTCGCGAATCCCTTCCTCCCTCTCCCGATTCCCCGTGTCGACACCCCCTCCACCCACCACCTGGCCCCCATTTCCTCTTGCCGCCAACCAGACCCTGGAGTGGACTGTGACAACCATGGCCTCCTGGCCACGGCCAGCCTCCGGGTGCTTAATCACCTCTGTACGTACCTAAGCGACTTGTGGTCTTCCCCGTAGCCGGATATACGAGATCCTGCCACAGCGGATCCAGCAGTGGCAGCAGAGCCCCTGCATCGCCGAGGAGCACGGTAAGAAGCTGCTGGAGAAGATCCGGCGTGAGCAGCACCAGGCGCGCGGCCGCCTGCAGGAGATGGAGCGGCGCTTCCACGAGCTGGAGAACATCATCGCCAAGGCCAAGCAGCAGTCCATCAAGGAGGACGAGGAGGTGGGGGAACCACGCAGCAGGGTCTACTGGAGATGGGTCCAGTTGGGAGTGAATGGGGAGGGGTGGGGTCCTGGTCCTGTTGGGACTGAAAGGGAGAGGGGTGGGGTCCCGTTGGGAGCGATTGGAGACGAGTGTCCCGTTGGGAGTGATTGGAGGCGGGTGGGGTGGGGTACCATTGGGAACGATTGGAGGCAGGTGGGATGGGGTCCCGTTGGGAGTGGTTGGAGACGGGTGGGGTGGGGTCCTGTTGGGAGCGATTGGAGACGGGTGGGGTGGGGTCCCTTTAGGAGCTATAGGGGGCGGGTGGGATGGGGTCCTATTGGGAGCGGTTGGGGACGGGTGGGGTGGGGTCCCGCTGGGAGCGGTTGGGGACGATTGGGGTGGGGTCCCGCTGGGAGCGGTTGGAGACGATTGCGGTGGGGTCCCGCTGGAAGCGGTTGGAGACGATTGGGGTGGGGTCCCGCTGGGAGCGGTTGGAGATGATTGGGGTGGGGTCCCTTTGGGAGTGGGGACAATGGGAGTGAATGGGAAGGGGTGGGGATCAGTTGGGAGGGAATAGGAAGAGGTGGGGTCCCATTGGGAGTGGGAATAGTGGGAGTGAATGGGAAGGGGGTTGGTTTCATTAGGAGTGGGGACAGTGAGAGTGAATGGAAGTGGAGGGGTCCCACTGGGAGTGGGGATAGTGGGAGCGAATAGGAGGGAGGGGTTAACGGGTTTGCTTTGGTACATGAGACGTAGCCTCCGGCACACATGTCCGCCTGTCACTGTTGTCTGCTTCTGCGGCAGGTGAACGAGGGTGACAGCGAGGAGGCTGACTTTCAGATCTTCTGTGTGTCCTGCGGTCACCCTATCAACCCCAAGACGGCCATGAAGCACATGGAGCGCTGCTATGCTAAGGTAGTGGATTGGGGGGGTAGTGCCCTACCTCACCCTGCTCCCCCTCCCCCTCCTACCCTGTGCTAAACGCTGACAACTACAACTGGGGGTGGGGTGGGGGTAGAATCAGACGCCTCCCCCTCCTCATTTGACCCACACGCCTCGTTTGCCGCCTCACCCCCTCTCTCTTTCTCTTCCAGTACGAGAGCCAGACCTCATTTGGATCCATGTACCCAACCCGTATCGAGGGGTGAGTAATGGTAGACAAGTGCCCTGGCCCCCAAGGGGGTAACTAGCCATACTGCAGGTCTGCCCTTGAGGGGATAACTAACTCGTAGATCTATTTTTGAGGGGATGATGGAGTAAGTTAGGGGGAGGGAAGCTGGACATTTATGCCTGGAATTGAAGCAGACTGAGGGGTGAACTTGTATCATGTGTGGTGTAGAGGGGGTGAATTCACTCAGTCCTTTTCCCCCAGGGCTGGGGAATCATTAGAGGGCACAGGTTTAAGGTGAGAGGGGAGATGTTTAATAGGGATCCAAGGGGCAAAGCTTTCACCCAGAGGGTGGTTGGTATATGGAACGAGCTGTCAGAGGAAGTGGTTGAGGCAGGAACATGAACATTTAAAAGACACTTGGACAGATACATAGATAGGAAAGGTTTAGAGGGAGTGTTGTAGATCAGAGAGACCCAGGGGTACAGGGACATGGTTCCCTGAAAGTGACGACGGAGATGGACAGGGTGGTGAAGAAGATGTTTGCAATGCTGGCCTTCAGTGGTCAGGTTACTGAATACAGGAGTTGGGGTGGTATGTTTCAGTAGGTGAGGCCGCACTTGGAGTATTATGTCGCTCTGCTGTTGGAAAGATGTTATTAAACTGGAAAGAGTGCAAAGGGAACTTACAAGCATGTTGCCAGGACTCGAGGGACTGAGTTTTTGAGAGAGGCTGGATAGACTAGGACATTATTCCTTGGAGCGTAGGAGACTGAGGGGCGAACTTATAAAGGTGTATAAAATCATGAAGGGCATAAATAGGGTAAATACACAGTCTTTTTCCCCAGTGTGGGAGAACCAAGAACCAGAGGGCACAGGTTTAAGGTGAGAGGGGAGAGATTTAATAGAGAGCCGAGGGGCAAGGTTTTCACCCAGAGTGTAATCCGTATATGAAGCAAGCTGCCAGAGGAAGTGGTTGAGGTGGGTAACAACAATCCCTCTAATTTCTTTTTACAGTTACATGGCCCATAGAATCATAGAGAGGTACAGCGCACAAACAGGCCCTTCGGCCCTCCTAGTCAATGCTGAGCCATTTAAACTGCTACTCCCATCGACCTGCACCCGGACCGTAGCCCTCCATACCCCTACCGTCCATGTACCTATCCAAACTTCTCTTAAACATTGAAATCGAGCTAACATGCACCACTTGTGCTGGCAACTCATTTCATACACTCACCACCCTCTGAGTAAAGAAGTTTCCCCTCATGTTCCCCTTAAACTATTCAGCTTTCACTTTTAACCCATGTCCTCTGGTTGTAGTCCCACCCAACCTCAGTGGAAAAAGCCTGCTTGTATTTACCCTATCTATACCCTCATAATTTTGTATACCTCCATCAAATCTCCCCTCAATCTTCTACGCCCCAAGGAATAAAATACTAAACTATTCAACCTTTCCTTATGTAGCCCCCTTGTAAGCCTCAGGCTCGCTCAGCTCGCTTCCGTCTGGGGGGAGCAGCCTTCAGCCCAGCCAAACTGGGTAATCAAGTTTGTGTAATGTACCTCACCCCGCCAAATAACAGACAATACACCACATGCGACTAAATGATTACACTTTATAGATCTTACTGGAACTATGTAATTAATAGAGATAAAATATAAAAGGAAAGTAAAAGGCGCCAAACTTATCAAAGTTCAACCACTTCGTGCACACAGTTGGAGCTCAATTAATGGAGACTTCTTTCCGCCATTCGATCCCCTCCGACCCCCTCGACCCGCCACCTGGGACCGACCACAGTGGTCGACCAGACACTCCACACGAGTCTGCCTTCATCTCCTCTCCTCGCCGAAGATCCTGGGCCTCAGACTCCCGCTCGGGGTCTGTCCCGCCGCCTAGCTTACAGCATCGCGTCTCCTCTCCCTGTCCCCATCGCGCCTTCTGCCCCAAAGCCCGCGAAAAACAATAGCTTACAGACACACAAGGAAGAATAACATCTAACCCAATTGGTTCGTTCCCTCTCTTATCAATAATATAACCCAAACAAGCAGAGAGAGAGAGAACTCCTTACATCCCAGTTATTATTACAGAAAAGCCATTTTTATTATATCATAACAAAGAAGCCATTTTGTTAGCCTTCGCGGCAACATAAAAAAAGAAACACTTATAACTCAGGTCCTCCAGACCCAGCAACATCCTTGTAAATTTTCTCTGCACTCTTTCAACCTTAATTACATTTTTTCCTGTAGTAGCTGACAAAAGCTGCACATAATATTCCAAATTAGGCCTCAGCAACATCTTTTACAATTTCAACATATCATCCCATTTCCTGTATTCAGTACTTTTATTTATAAAGGTCAATGTGCCAAAAGCTTTCTTTACGACCCTACCCGCCTGTGACACCATTTTCAACGAATTACGCTGCTGTATTCCCAGATGCCTTTGTTCTACAGCACTCCTCGGTGCCCTACCATTCACTGGGTAAGACCTACCCTGGTTTGTCCTACCAGGCAGCAACATCCCACACTTGTCTGCATTAACTTCCATCTGCCATTTTTCAGCCTGTTTTTCCAGCTGATCCAGATCACGTTGCAAGCCATGATAGTCTTCCTCGTTGTCCACTACACCCCCCCAATCTTGACCAACCATTGCTCCGAGCAGGAAATATTTACACAGCATGTAAACTTTTTATTTTGTGCTGCATCAGGTCATTTTGTCCTCCTTTACACACGTGTGCTGGAAATTATCTTAAACAAACACGATTCTGAGTCTAATTTCAAGGTTGAATCTTCTTTCTACAGAGTGCACGGGTGACCTTAAAGAGGCTTATACAATCACGAGGGGCGTAGATAAAGTGGATGGACACATTAGGGGAGTCTAAAACTAGAGGGCACACGTTTAAGGTGACAGGGGAGAGATTTAATGAGGGAGAGGCAACCTTTTCACCCAGAGGGTGGTCTGTATATGGAACGAGCTGCCAGAGAGAGGCAGGTACATGAACAACTTCCAAAAGAAACTCAGACAGGTACATGGATAGGAAAGAGATTCAGCTAAAAGTGGGCAAATGGAACTACTTTAGATGGACACCTTGGATCAGATGGGCCGAAGGGCCTGTTTCTCTGACTGCGACTGTAACTCAGGGCGGGTGAGGGGATGGATTTGAAGCAATGCTGACCCTCCCCTCCCCTCCCTCTCCCCTCACTCCCAGGGCCACTCGGTTGTTCTGCGACGTCTACAACACCCAGAGCAAGACCTACTGCAAGCGGCTGCAGGTCCTGTGTCCCGAGCACTCCCGGGACCCCAAGGTAAGGTGGGTGCAGGGTGGTGGGAGAGGAGGGTGAATGGAAGGCGTCCGGAGAACTTTCTGCGCAACGCTGAGGAGGAAACCATTCACTCCCACCTCACGGCCCAGGCTCTCTGTCTTTCTGTTCAGTGAGGTTAACCTGTTTTCTCCCTTGATGCCACCATTTAGTATCCCTTGATCCCTCAATCCCTGTATTGCTGACAGTCTCTGGCGTGAATGTCTTCGGCAAATTTCTGCAGCTACCCCTCGGCGGGGAGGGAGTTTCCACAGGTTCCTCCCCCCGCCCCCCTCCTAAGGGTGAGAATTTTTTTTGCAGGTTTCCCACCACAGGATTTATTTATTTGTTTAGCGATATAACGCGGAGCCCTGGCAGCCCCAATTAACGCAACATAATCATGGGACAATTTACAATGACCAATGACCTACACAGCATGCCTTTTGCAGGCTCCCCACGGGGACAGAATTTCCGCTGGAACCCTACTCGGGGATGGAATTTTTGCAGGTACCCCTTGAGTGAGGGAATTCTAGGGGATTCTCCACCCCTCCAGTTGAAGGGATTTCTCCCCCATCTCTGTCAACTCTTTTCCAGAGACCCCTGGTCTCACATTCCCCAGCCAGGCATCACCCTCACCGCAATCATGCTGTCGGGGGTTTCTAATTGGATCTCCTCTCTGTGTACAAAGCTCCAGAGAGCACAGTCTTTTCTGCTTAAATCACCACTCATAGAAAAATCCTCCCTCCCAGGAATCGATCTAGTTAACTCCCGCCATCCTTGCTTAGGCAATTTGTCCAGACCTGTCCGCAAAACTGCGGTGAAGAGGAAGCTTCACTCTGTGTCTGGCCCCAGGAATGTGTGATGGGAGTGTGTGGAGGGAATTTCACTGCGTGTCCGACTCCGGGAATGTGTAATGGTACAGTGTAGGGAGCTGCACTTTGTGTCTGACCCCGGGAGTGTGTGATGGGACGGTGTAGGGAGCTGCACTTTGTGTCTGACCCCGGGAGTGTGTGATGGGACGGTGTAGGGAGCTGCACTTTGTGTCTGACCCATGCTGTCCCTGTTTTCAACCGGCAGGTGTCGGCGGATGAGGTTTGTGGCTGCCCACTGGTGAAGGATGTCTTTGAGTTGACGGGTGAATTCTGCCGTGTGGCCAAACGCAAATGCAACAAACATTATTGCTGGGAGAAACTGCGTCGGGCGGAGGTGGACCTGGAGCGTGTGCGAGTGGTGAGTGTTCTGGAGTCAGTAACCACCCCTCTCTCCCATTTAAGTGTTTACTGGGGGAAGGTAATTCACCTGTTCCCCCAGCACTGTGTGTCACTGACTGTATCCCCACCGTCAGTAATCCAGCTCCCTCACACCGCCCCTCGGTGACCTCTCTCCCCCAGCGCCCTGTGTTACTGACTGTATCCCCACGGATGTTAATCCAGCTCCCTCACACCGTCCCTCGGTGACCCCTCTCCCCCAGCACCACAGAAACATAGAAAACTTGCAGCACAATACAGGCCCTTTGGCCCACAAAGCTGTGCCAAACATGTGCTTACCTTAAAACTACCTAGGCTTACCCATAGCCCTCTATTTTTCTAAGCTCCATGTATCCATCCAGGAGTTTCTTAAGAGACCCCATCGTTTCCACCTCCACCACCGCCGCCGGCAGCCCATTCCACACACTCACCACTCTCTGCGTAAAAAAAAAAAGTTACCCCTGACATCTCCTCTGTACCTACTTCCAAGCACCTTAAAGCTGTGCCCTCTCGTGCTAGCCATTTCAGCCCTGGGAAAAAGCCTCTGACTATCCACACGATCAATGCCTCTAATCATCTTATACACCTCTATCAGGTCACCTCTCATCCTTTGTCGCTCCAAGGAGAAAAGGCCGATTTCACTCAACCTATTCTCATCAGGCATGCTCCCCAATCCAGGCAACATCCCCGTAAATCTCCTCTGCACCCTTTCTATGGTTTCCACGTCCTTCCTGTAGTGAGGCAACCAGAATTGAGCACAGTACTCCAAGTGGGGTCCGACCAGGGTCCGATATAGCTGCAACATTACCTCTTGGCTCTCAAACTCAATCCTACGATTGCTGAAGGCCAATGCACCGTATGCCTTCTTAACCAGAGTCAACTTGCGTAGCAGCTTTGAGTGTCCTATGGACTCAGACCCCCAAGATCCCTGTGATCCTCCACATTGCCAAGAGTCTTGCCATTAATGCTATATTCTGCCATCATATTTGACCTACCAAAATGAACTACCTCACGCTTACGTGGGTTGAACTCCATCTGCCATTTCTCAGCCCAGTTTTGCCTCCTATTAATGTCCCGCTACTGTATCCCCACAGACATTAATCCTGCTCTGTCACACCATCCCTCACTCACCCATCTCCCTGAATGCCTGGTTTCACTGACTGTGTGCCATTGTGTGGCAGTGGTACAAGCTGGATGAGCTGTTTGAGCAGGAGCGGAATGTGCGAATGGCTATGGCGTACCGGGCGGGTCTCTTGGCCCTGATGCTACACCAGACCATCCAGCACGACCCAGTAACGACAGACCTACGATCCAACAAGGAGCGCTGATGGCCTGTGGCGCCAGGTCCCAGCGACAGATCTGAAGGGTGAGTGCTTCTCTGGGAGGGCAGCAAGGGGAAAGGTGATAGGGAGGGGACGCTACCGGAGGGATGGCGATGAGGAGGGTGTACCACACTGGTGGGGGGGGAGGGGAGTGGTGTTGAGGAGGGAATGCTGCGATGAGAGAAGTTCAGTGGGAGGAGATTTGCGGAATCCACGTGGGGGGGGCAGCGGCAGAGACTCCTCTGCTTGTTTCTGGGATTGACCCCAACCTGTTGACCTTGCAGGAGGCGCTGCAACCAGATGCCGGGATGAAGTGTGAATCCTTGCGCCTTGCCCCAGCGCTGCCGATCTCACTGGGGAGGAGTCGTTGCCCTGCCACTTCGTCAAACCCGGAACCAGACCTCCGCAGCACCTCTCCCACCCACACCCACTAAAAACTCCTTCGACTTCTTTCCAGAGGGATGAGAACTGTTGTCCATTTACTGTGGAGGGAGTCGCTGGGACTGAGGGAATGTCTTGCTGGAGGTGAAGGCGTTCTGTCACTGCGTCGCCACGTGGTTATCTGACCAGGCTGAACCATGCCTCCCACGTGCCTGGAACTGAAAGAAACTTTCTCCTCATCCTGCCCCCAGACCTGACAGTTTCCACAGTTCCCTCGGGTGCTTGAACCGTGTACAGAACCTGACTGTAAACTGCGTGTGTTTTTTTCCTCGTCTGGCAGCACTCGCTGTCCTATACCCTGAATAAAACAAGTGCCTGTCTCTTTCTTAACCCTCCAGTCTAGCTGTGCAGTGCTGTACCACCCCAGGGCCAGGCAATGTAATCTGTGTTCCTGTCTGTGGCTGCGAGGAAACAGACCCTGTCTGTGCTGAACACTGATGCCTAATCAAGTTCGATTTTATTGTCATTCAGCTGCACACGACGGTTACCACCCCACAAAACAACCTTCCTTCGGACCAACATGCACAACACAATACATATGACACACACACACGGCACATTGTGGTAAAGTAACATTACCACAAATAAACCAATAAATAATCAATGAGAAGATCTGCAGATGCTGAAAATCCAAAGCAACACACACAAAATGCTGGAGGAACTCAGCAGGTCAGGCAGCATCCGTGGAAATGAATAAACAGACAACATTTTGGGCCAAGACCCTTCTTCAGGATGATATGATGCATATATAATACAAGCTTAAAAAGTAAGCGGTGTGAAGCTACTAGCGTTTCAGACATCACGAGACCTGACGTCTGACATATGACGTCTGTAGCCTTACGGCCTGGCGGCAGAAGCTGTTTCATGTCCTAACAGTGATTGTACTAAAGCTACAGTGCCTTCTGCCTGATGGTAAGGGATTAAAGAGATTTGTTTGTTGTTGTAGATACAGCATGGAATAAGCCCTTCTAGTCCTTTCAACTGCACCGCACAGCAATTCCAATTTAATCTTAGCCTACTGATAGGACAACTTAAAATGGCCAATTAACTGACCGACCAACCAATATGTCTGCACTGTGGGGGGGGGCGGGGGGTGAGACTGAAACACCTGGAGGAAACCGACACAGTCACAGAGAGAACCTACGAACTAATCCAATTTAAACTTCTGCCTGCACGCGGTCCATATTCCATCATTCCCCATGCAGGTATGGATCAGTCAAAAATAGGGTGTATCCATGGACCCCTTGATTAATGGTATAAAAACAGGTTGGGAACCCATGGTCTCAAAGCTCATCAACACCACTATCTTAACTACCTTCTGGCAACCCATTCCGTATTCCCACCACTCTCTGTAATTTTAACAAAAAGACGTGCCCCTTCACATCTCCTTTCAACTTAACCCTCAAAATAAATTACATTTCTTTTCTGGAGAAAGAGACCATCTACTGTATCTATACCTCTAATAATTTTATAAACCTCTATCGGGTCTCCCTAACTTTGTAAACCTCTATTAGGTCTCCTTCCAGCCTCTGCTGCGCCAGAGACTGGCACCTCAGTCAGCATGGCGGAGTTGGGCCGAAGGGCCTGTTCTTGTGCAGCGTGACTCCAGCAGCATCCCGGCAAGGCTGTGCAGGCATCATTCTGTCGTCCCTTGAAGCCAAGAGCAGATCGATCTTGCCCTGCTCTTGGGATTAGTTCTGAGGAGACATCTGTGGGAGTGTGCAGGGAGAGAAGCAGTCAAAAACCCTGGTAGTTCCAAAGATGTTCTTAGCTCAACTGTTGAGGGGGTAATGAGGAGGGGGAGAGTGGCCATCTCCAACTATAGCAACTGCTGTAGGTAATCTGTCTTTGCACCCAATTCAGCTTTCCCAAGTAGATCCAGATTTCTTGCTCCTTTTACAAGACCATATAGACAGGAGCAGAATTAGGCCATTCAGCCCATCGAGTCTACTCCATCACTGATTTATCCCTCTCAGCCCCATTCTCCTGCCTTCAGTCTGTAACCTTTGTTGCCCTAACTAACCAAGAGCCCAGCAACCTCTGCTTTAAATATGCCCAATGACTTGGCCTCCACAGCTGTCTGTGGCATTGACTTCCATTGATTCACCACTCTCCAGCTGAAGAAATTTCCTCTCATTCCTGTTCTAAATGGATGCCCCTCTATTCTGAGGCTGTGCTCTCTGCTCTTGGCCTCCCATGTCCACTCTATCTCAGCCTTTCAGTGTTTGATAGATTCCAACGAGATCCCTCCTCATTGCAAACTCCAGCGAGTACTGGCTCAAAGCCATCAAGCGCTCCCTGTATGTTAACACTTTCATTGATGGAGCCCAAGGACTCTCTTGATATCAGAACCGGAACCCATTGTCTTGGTCAAAGAATCATCCAGTACAGAAGCAGTCCCTTCAGCCCATTGCAGCTGTGCAAACCCCCTCTCCATGTCAAAGTGCACAAGTCCATGTGTCCGCAGATGCAGAGAAAAGCTTACCTGCAGCAGCATCACAGGCACACAGCATCAGAGACACAACGTTCACAAGCAAAGATTAAAGATTACCCTCAGAAAAACCTTTTAAAGATGAGCTTTATTTGTCACCTGTACATCGAAACAAAGTGAAATATGCCATTACATAATTGTCACATATACATTGAATCATAGAAACACACAGTGAGGTGCATTATTTTGCACCAATGATCAGCAGCCCGGGGAGGAAGGATGGTGACGCTTATGAAGGTTGGGGTAGGCCTCGAGTGTCACTGTATGAGGAGCATTTGATGTCCCTGGGTCTGTACTTGCTGGAGTTCAGAAGAATGAGGAAGCATCTCATTGAATCCTATCGAATATCAAAAGGCTTGGATAGAGTGGATGTGGAGAGGATGTTTCCTATAGTGGGGGAGTCCACACAGCCTCAGAATTCAAGGACGTCCATTTAGAGCAGAGATGAGGAGGAATTTTTTCAGCCAGAGGAAGGTGAATCTGGAATTCATTGCCACAGATGGCCACATCATTCGGTATATTTAAAGCAGAGGTTGATGGGTTTTTGATTAGTCAGGGCCTCAAAGGTTATGGGGCGAAGGCAGGGGAGTGGAGTTGAGAGGGAAAATAAATCAGCCATGATGGAATGGGGTGGAGCAGACTTGATGGGCTGAATGGCCCGATTCAGCTCCTGTGTTTTATGGTCTTATGGAATGAATGGGTGGGTGGGGTGCCGGTGAAAGCAGATACAACAGGCAGATAGAGGAGGAATGTAGACCATGTGCAGATGGGTGTTAGTAAAATTGGCATCACAGCCGGGACAGAGATGATGTTCCTGTGCTGAACTACTTTGATATTGCCTCCTGCAGGCTGCCACATTGCCAGATGGGAGATAAGGTGCTAATCCTCAAGGTTCAGTTGGCACACACAAAATGCTGGAGGAACAGGCCGGGCAGCATCTACGAAGGGGAATAAACAGTCAACGTTTCGGGCTGAGGCCCTTCATCAGGACTGCGTTGGACTTGGTTGTAAGATTCACAGGAGTCATCTCTGTGGATTGAACTCAGTCTCTCTGCAAAGCAGTCAAAGAGAAAGATCTTAAAAGATCAGGTTTATCTGTCACATGTACGCCGAAACAAGGTGAAAAGCGTCTCTTGCATCTAGATCATGCTGAGGGCAGCCTGCAAGCGTCACCTTGCTTCTGGTGCCAATACAGCATACTTATGATTCACTAACCCTAAATGTATGGAATGTGGGGAGGAAGCCCATGCGTTCACAGGGAGAACGTACAAACTCCTTACTGACAGCAGTGGGAGTTCAACCCCGATCTTTTGCTCGCTGGTGCTGTTAAGCGTTACATTTCCACATTGCCAAATCAGCATCTGATTTTTCCAAGGCAGAGGGAAACAGGGCGTGAGCAGCGAACGCAATGCTCTACATTGGACCAAAGATTCAAGTCAAGGTCAAAGTCGAGTTTATCGTTGCACACTCGACTACATGTCTACACAGGTGCTATTTAAAACCTGCTTACGGCAATATCACAGGCGTGTCAAATCAGATAAGCAGCATTCATTAGAGAAAAAACAAATTGAGGAACAAAAACAAGTTTGCCGCGTGTATGCACATCGAAACGTAGAGAAATGTGACATCTGCATTAACAGCCAGCGCACCCAGGGGTGTGCTGAGGACAATCTGTACAGCTTGCCACGCATTCCAGCACCAACATAGCATGCCCACAGTGCTTGGCAGAACAACACAGAACACAACAGCAACTGCAACAACAAGCCCTGTTTCTCCCTCCCACCTGCACGCAAACACAGTAATTTAGCGTCAGGACAGGCTCCAGCCTCCAGTGGACACGGTCATCAGCTTTCAGACACAGCAGACTTGCAGACTTGGCTCCGGTGAACGGACATTGATGTCTGGACTTCTGATTCGACCCCCGGTATCGATCCCAGGTCACACCGATCACTGAACACCGGGCTTCGAGCTCTGGACTCACCAATTCACAAACCCAGGGGGTCATTAGAGCTCCGATTCCGGAACCTGCTGACAACTTGCTAACCTGGTGGGGGTGGGGGGAGCTTTTGTCTACTCTGACATCAGGCCACAGACGTCCAACGACTGCGTCGACTGGAGAGCGGAGACTCAGACTCCAACCAGACTTCTAATTCCCTTGCATCTCTGTCCCTAAATCCTAACATGACACCCAACTCCCCTCCCTGTCCCCAAAACTATTCTTACAAGCCTAAAAAGAATTTAAAATCTAAAAAAACTAAAAAATCTGAGCCGTGAATTAACAGAGGTTGTAGCTTGGCGCCACTTTGGATTACAAATTACATATAATTTTACAAGGTGGCAATGGACATTGCCTTCTTGAGGCAGCACCTCCTGTAGATACGACTGATGGTGGGGAGGGACGTGCCCCTGGTATATTGGGCTGAGTCCATCACTCTCTGTAGTTTCCTGCACATTCGCATTGCCATACCGGACTGGGATATCAGGACACTTTCAAAAGGACATCTGTAGAAGTTTGTTAGTTTTGGTGACAAGCTCGACCTCTTTAAGCCCAAAGTCTTCCCAGATCTGTGTGCTGGGCCCAAGACAGGTAATTCAATATGTAAATGCCCAGCAATTTAAAGCCACTGATTCTCCACTGCAATTGTCCTTTGTAGTTGAACCTCCTTCTTCCTGAAGTCAACCTTAAGCTCTTAAGTTTTACAGATGTGAAGTGAGGGGTCATTGTGCCACTCAACCCATTGACCTAGCTCACTTCTGTAGGCTGCCGTGTCAGGACAGAAGGTTAGGACAGTGGGGAGGAAGGAGGCAAAGGGACTTGTGTTGCATCTGCTGAGGTTCAGGAGTGTTTGAAGACCTATTGTGTGGAGCTTAAGGGATGTGGTGCAGTGGCGTCGTGGTTGGCACAACGCTTTACAGTACCAGCAACCTGGGTTCAATTCCTGCCGCTGTCTGTAAGGAGTTTGTACGTTCTCCCCGTGACTGCGTGGGTTTCTTCCAGGTGCTCCGATTACCTCTCCTCAGTCCAAAAACGTACCAGTTGGTCACTGTAAATTGTCCTGTGATTAGGGTTAAATCAGGGGATTGCTCAAGGGGCTGGAAGGACCAATTCCATGTTGTATTCCAATCAATCAATCTAAACAGAGAGAAAATTCTGACCATTAGAGGTGCAGGATTCCCTAAAGGTTAACTTAAGGTTGAGTTGGTGGTAAGGAATGCGAATGTGAAGTTTGGGTTACAGTTCAAACGTTCAGTTTAATATCAGAGTATACAACTTGAAATTCTTACTCTTCACAGACATCCGCAAAACAAGAAACCCCCATAGAAAGAATGATAGAAACATCAAAGCCCTGGAACCCCTCACCCCCTTCCTTCACACAAACAGCAGCAGAAGCATCAAACCCCCCCTCCCCTCCACTTGCACCAGCGAAAGCACTGACCACTACCCCCCACCATGCACGCAATAGCAAAAGCCCCCTTCAAAGAGATCTTGATCTAGCGTCCATCACAAAGTACAGTCCATAACCCAACACTTTGGGTATCTCAGACAGGTTCTCTCTCTCCATTGAGGGAGAGAGGTCACTCCTGCAACAATGAGAGTGGGAGACCAGTAACTCGTCGTTCCAACGTTACAAACTTCCACGTCACTTCTCCACACGCGCACCCTCCCCCCGACTGGCTCTCACTCTCCATCCAAAGAGAGAGAGGAGGGGAAATCGCTCGAGTACAGCCCTCCTTCAGACAGCAGCCAGTGGTTACAAGGTTGTCTGTCTCCCACGACACTTCAGTTGGCAGAATCTGCAAGGATCCGGGTTGTCCTCAGGGCCGCTCGTCTTCCAGGTTGTTCCTGGAGATGGCGAAGCGCTTGGCCACACAGCCGATCCGAAAACCCACCATTTGCCAAGAACTGTAGTTTGGACTCTAGATCACGGGCTCCAGCAGAACCCCCAACCACCATGATGACAGAAGAAGAATAAACTGTTCTGCAGACGGGGAAATCAGATACTGGCTATGCGGACACACTGGTACCATCTATCCAAGATCCTCCTTCTCGGAGGAAGTCTGCTGTGGGATAGTGATGGAGTTTCTCACTGTGTGAGGGAGTACCCTACTGTGGGAGGGGATGCAGACTTTCCCATTGTAGGAAGGGCATTGAGAGAGCTTCCCATTGTGTGAAAGAGTGCGTCACTGTGGGAGGGGCAGTGAGGGAGCTTCCCCCTGACAGGGGAAGTAAACATGCCATAATCCAGCTCGCTGGGCTGGGAGCGCTGGTGAGGAAGCACCCCAATCTGTGATGAGCGGTGAGGGAGCATCCCACTCTGTGAAGGCTGTTGAGGGAGTGTCCGTCGAGGTGCTGATCACTGGATGATGAGTAGTGAGGGAGCATCCCACTGTGCTTTGAGTGGTGAGGGAGCATCCCACTCTGTGAAGGCTATTGAGGGAGTGTCCGAGGCGCAGATCACTGGATGAGGGAGCCTCCCAGTCGGAGTGATGGTGAAGAACTGCCTTAAGGCCAGTGTTTCGCCCAGTAGGCGTTGAGGGAACAACAAGCTGCGCGAGGGAGTCGGAGGCGCGGCGGGAAGGCGGCTATTCCGCCGTGCTATTGGCTCGGAGAGCCGCGCAACCCGCCCCCTGCAGCCCGGACAGCCAATGGCTAAGCGCCGTCTGGCACTCGCGTGCTCCCCGGCCGGCGCGAAGCGGCTCTCCAGACCCCGACTCTCGCCGACGGCTTGTCCTTCAACGACCAATGGGCAGATCGTGGGCGGCACGTGCTCCAACCCCCAAACAGGTCGCCGGCTATGGATTGGCCTCCTGGCACTCTGTCCCGCCTATTCCCTCAGTACCGTCGATCAATAGGGAGTCTCACCACGCCCCTCCCGCGCGCCCCTCTTCCTTCTCCCCCTCTGCCGCCACGTGCCGGCCCGCCCTGCTTGCCCCGCCCCTTGCACGGTTCCCGACCAATAGCAGAACCAGGCCGCCGCCGCCCCGCTGGGGCGCGGCTCCCCCCCTCTGTCTCAGTCTCCCCGCCCACCTGCTTGCGCGGTGACGCGCCGTGCGCGGGTAGGAGGGCGTTCGGGGTCACGTGTGTTCACGTCAGGGCAGGTCGGCGGGGGCCGGAGCCGGGACACGACAACCGAGCGGAGCGGAGCGGACCGTGCCGGACCGGAGTGCGGTTCGCCACTCACCTCCGCAGGCGGTCCTGCCCGCAACTCGGGGAGAGGCGTTGGCGGCCGGCCGGCGTGAGGTAAGCAGTCAGCGGAGACGAACCGCGTCCGGGGAGTCCCGTGACCTCTGACCTGTGAAGCCCCTCTCCCTCCCGGGGTCCGATTGCGATGCACGCTCCATCGCCGCCTGCGCACTCTCATCCCACGCCGGTGCACGGGTGCAAACTCTGCGCGTCAGATGCATCGATGCAAAAACTCTTTGCAATAGATGCATTGGTGCAAGCACTGCGCGTCCGTTGCACCGATGCAAACTCGGCGTGTCCAAATGCACATTAAATCATCTTGCAAACTATCCTACTCCCACCCGTGCCCTCCGGTTTCACCCGCTCTCCGCGACGGTAACTCGCCCCACGCTGGCGGCTGTTTACATGTAGCAGACGCGACCTGCTTCGGCTCGGCGCCCCGTGTTTGCATTTGCGAGTCTCGCCGCGTCTGTCTCGACTTCTTCCAAGTGTTGACTTTTTATCGTCGCGCACTTCATTCGCGGTGCGCGTTCACTTTTGTGCCGGCTTCAACCTCCGCCCCTCACCCCGCTCCTCTTTTGTTAATTCGCCTACACGTTCGCACAGACTTTTCTGTTGTTGGATTAAATAATGCGTATGAACCGTGGCTGCTGAGCGAAAACGGCCCGCGGAGCTACGAGCGGAAAGCCCGTGAGATCTTGCCGAGGGCCGGTGGGTGGAAAAAGCACAGTCGGTGGGGAGTTGAGAGGGCGTCGGTCGGTGATGGGGTGCGAGAGGGAGATTCACCGCCGGAGATGGCATCGGACCGGGAATGTCCTGAGACTGGTTAAATAAGGGCAACTACGGACTTCGCTGCGAGATTCCTCCCCATTTCCCACCTCGTCCTCTTCCGCCCCCCCCCCAATCCCACCATCACCTTGCCCTCTTCATCCCCCTCCGCGGCCCTTGCCCTGTCTTATTACCCACCCTCTGCCCAGTCGCACTCCTCTTGCCCCAGTCCTGCTCCTCCTCCTCCCTGCCTCAGTTCACTTCGATTGAGATTCGGGTGCACCAATAATCCTAGAGTCCATCACTGCATAGTAATAATGAACAACAAATATAAGTTATGAGCTCAAAACAGACAGAACTGTCACGTCCTTCCCCCCCTTCCCCGTTGCATGCCGCCGTCGCATGCCCCTGTCGCATCGCCCCCTGTCGCATCGCCCCCTGTCGCATCGCCCCCTGTCGCATCGCCCCCTGTCGCATCGCCCCCTGTCGCATCGCCCCCTGTCGCATCGCCCCGTCGCATCCCCCCGTCGCATGGCCCCGTCGCATCCCCCCCGTCGCATCCCCCCCGTCGCATCCCCCCCGTCGCATCACCCCCGTCGCATCCCCCCCGTCGCATCCCCCCCGTCGCATCCCCCCCGTCGCATCCCCCCGTCGCATCCCCCCCAGTCGCATCCCCCCAGTCGCATCCCCCCAGTCGCATCCCCCCCAGTCGCATCCCCCCAGTCGCATCCCCCCGAGTCGCATCCCCCCGAGTCGCATCCCCCCCAGTCGCATCCCCCCCAGTCGCATCCCCCCGTCGCATCCCCCCCAGTCGCATCCCCCCGTCGCATCCCCCCCAGTCGCATCCCCCCAGTCGCATCCCCCCAGTCGCATCCCCCCAGTCGCATCCCCCCAGTCGCATCCCCCCAGTCGCATCCCCCCCAGTCGCATCCCCCCGAGTCGCATCCCCCCAGTCGCATCCCCCCCAGTCGCATCCCCCCAGTCGCATCCCCCCAGTCGCATCCCCCCAGTCGCATCCCCCCCAGTCGCATCCCCCCCAGTCGCATCCCCCCCAGTCGCATCCCCCCCAGTCGCATCCCCCCCAGTCGCATCCCCCCAGTCGCATCCCCCCAGTCGCATCCCCCCCAGTCGCATCCCCCCCAGTCGCATCCCCCCCAGTCGCATCCCCCCCAGTCGCATCCCCCCCAGTCGCATCCCCCCCGAGTCGCATCCCCCCCGAGTCGCATCCCCCCCGAGTCGCATCCCCCCCGAGTCGCATCCCCCCGAGTCGCATCCCCCCGAGTCGCATCCCCCCGAGTCGCATCCCCCCCGAGTCGCATCCCCCCCGAGTCGCATCCCCCCCGAGTCGCATCCCCCCAGTCGCATCCCCCCCAGTCGCATCCCCCTCAGTCGCATCCCCCCCAGTCGCATCCCCCCCAGTCGCATCCCCCCAGTCGCATCCCCCCAAGTCGCATCCCCCCAGTCGCATCCCCCCCAGTCGCATCCCCCCCAGTCGCATCCCCCCCGAGTCGCATCCCCCCCGAGTCGCATCCCCCCCGAGTCGCATCCCCCCCGAGTCGCATCCCCCCCGAGTCGCATCCCCCCCCCAGTCGCATCCCCCCCCCGAGTCGCATCCCCCCCCCGAGTCGCATCCCCCACCCCCACCAGCGGCAGTGAACTGAGGTTTTGAGCAAGAGAGGATTGAGATGGTGTGTGAAATGTGAGCTGACACATTCAGTTGGTCGCATGCGTGCAGATACACAACCCTCATCGGGGGATAAACGGGTGAGATGACATGTGTCCGTCACTGCATTTCCCGACACTTGCGCCGCGCCCCTGTCCTGGTCCCTCCCGTCATCTGTATGCACGCCCATGGCTGTGTACTGAGCTAATAAACATTCCAGGGCTGTCTGCGAAGGCAGGGAAAGCTGTCTTGTCTCATCTTTGACCTTGTCCAGTGTTTCTGTTTGTGTCTCTCCCTGGTGTTGCTTGTGTACTTGTCTTAACCTCCATGTGCACATCTCTATCTCTGGCTGGCTTTTTCTCTCTGTCTCTCCCCCCCCCCCGCCCACCTCCTTCCCTTCCCCCCCTCCCCCACATACTGGAATGGGTTTTCTGGGTGGTGTGGATTTCCTAGTTGGCCATGTTGTTTGGTAGTATCGCTGCCGTTCTCTTTCCTCCTCTGGCTCCAAACCGACTGTGTGAGGGACAGTACAGTGGCTCAGTTTGTAATCCCCATCGGGTTTCCCCTAGTCTGTCTTGTTCCCTCCCACGAACGTGCCAGTTTGCTGGTGTTATCGATTCCCCTGCCCCCCCCCACACACACTCATCCTTGCGGGGTGGAGGAGTTGGGAAAGTCAGGGGAATAATATGGGATTGGTGTAGATGGGCCAGCACGGACTCAGTGGGCTGAAGGGCCTTTCTCCCTGGGGAGTGACTGCTAGTGCGGGGCCTTGTGTAATCTGGCTGCCCTTTTATCTCAGCTACGACAGAGTTGGCTACACTCCGTCCCACTGGCTTCTGCGTGTGGCGCTGTTTACTTCGCCAGTGACAGCCTTGAGGGCTCCACTCCACTCCATCTTCTCCCTCCCCGCTCCCATTCCAAGCCCCGGGCAGCTTTTCCCAACTTGCATACGCTTTTTTATCCTGGAGTTTGCCCCCCCCCCCCCGTCCTGAGGAAGAGACCGAAACACCGACCCTTTTCCATTTCCATGTATGCTGAGTGTGTGTGTGTGAGTGTGTTGCTTTGGATTTCCAGCATCGGCAGAATCTCTCGCGTTTAGCTTTCAAAGGATTATCTTTATTTATCACACGTCCATCAAAACATTCAGTGAACTGCATCTTTTGCGTCAACGACCAGCACAGTCCAGGGTTTGTGCTGGGGGGCGGGGGCAGCTGGGAAGCGTCGCTGCGTTTCTGGCGCGGTCGATTCTGCCCGTCTGGGCTACCAAGCTCCCGAGGGTCCGGCCCACCGTGCCTGTGCGGAACAAGATTGCAAACTAAATCTCTTCTGCCTCCGCGTTTTTTTTAATTTAACGTGCGCACGTCGGAACGTCGAGGCGTACGGTGCAGTGTGCCGTTCTGCATCAGCGGCCGCCGCACTCCGAAGGGGGCGGGGGGGCAGCTTGTATGTGTCACCATTCTTGTGGTGCTGGCACGGTACAACGTAACGTGTGTGCCATTTCAGATGAGTGCTGGAAAGGGACCAGTCCGGTCCTCGGGTTGCAGCTCTAAATCGTGGAAGGGCAAGTGGTCAAGAAGAGGTGCCTTAGCAAGGTGGCGTCCTTCATTAAGGACCCCCACCACCCAGGACAGGCCCCCTTCACACAGTTACCATCAGGGAGGAGGTACAGGAGCCTGAAGGCGCACACTCAGCGATTCAGGAACAGCTTCTTCCCCTCTGCCGTCCGATTTCGATATGAATTTATGATGTATTGTACTGTTGACGTAAAGTTAACACTGAATCTGATTCTGATGTTAACAGCGTCGGAGAGGAAAACTTGCTGCAGTTACTTGGAATGGTTTGATTGCAGCCAGGGGGTCGTCTGGCAAGTGCGAGGCTCTTAAAGGTGAGATGTCGAGAGCACAAGCACTGCGTCGTCACGTCTCTGTGCAGGGCCAGTCTGGTCAGGAATAAGGAATCCTGGATGACCAGGGACATTGGGGCCCGGCTCAGGAAAAAGATCCTCAGGAGTGAAAATTTAAAAATCTGGGGCGCAAAGGGATTTGGGAGTCTTTGTGCAGGATTCCCTAAGAGTGACTTTGCAGGTTGAGTCGGTGGTGAGGAATGTGAATGCAAAGTTAGCATTCATTTTGAGAGGATTAGAGAATAAAAGCAAGGGTGTAATGTTAAATCTTAGTAAGGCACGGGTGAGGCCTCATCTGGAGGATTGTGAGCAGTTTTGGGCCCCTTATCTAAGAAAGGATGTGCTGACACTGGAGACGGTTCAAAGGAGGTTCACAAAAATGATTCTGGGATCATGTGAAGAGCGTTTGGTAGCTCTGGGCCTGTACTCGCCGGAATTCAGAAGAGTGAAGAGTGGCCTCATTGAAACCTATCGAATGGTGGAAGACCTCAATGGAGAGGGTGTTTCCTATGGTGGGGGAGTCTAAGACCAGAAGACACAGCCTCGGAATAGAGCATGTGGAACGGAGATGAGGAGGAATTTCTTTAGCCAGAGAGTGGTGAATCTGTGGAATTCGTTGCCACAGGCAGCTGTGGAGGCCAAGTCATTGGGTGTATTTCAGACAGAGATTCTTGATTAGTCAGGCCATGAAGGGATACAGGGAGAAGGCGGGAGACTGGGACTGTGAGGGGAAAATGGATCAGCCATGATGAAATGGCGGAGCAGACTAGAAAGTCCAAATGGCCTGATTCTGGTCCCATATCGCTGATCTTGGGTCAGGTACAGGCAGCTGCCGGGTACAAGGGATGAAGTAGTGCATGCTGGTTTCCTTCTTGCAGTAGAGGATTGAGGAAAGTAGAAAAGGGATTCATAAACAACACACAGACAGTGCTGGAGGAGCTCAGCAGGTCAGACAGCATCTGAATAAACAGTTAACGTCTCAGGCCAAGACCCCCCATCAGGACCGGAAAGGGAGAAGACGCCAGAATAAAAAGGTGAGAAGCAACACTTTATATTCTGTCTGGGTAGCCTCCAACCTGATGGCATGAATATTGATTTCTCCTTTCAGTTAAGCAAAAGAATCCCTCCCCTCCCCCTCTTCTATTCCCCACTCTGACCTTTTACTTCTTCTCAGCTGACTGTCACCTCCCCCTGGGTCCCCTCCTCCTCTGGTCCACTCTCCTCTCCTATCAGGTTCCTT